>NW_015169813.1:18675-64879 GCF_001447785.1 Gekko japonicus | reverse complement strand
GGGGGGGGGGGGGGTGGCATCCCGACTGACAGCCGGACTCCCTTCCCTGTTACCCCCTCCCCTCCACTGCGGGAGGAGCATGAAGAACCCCCGGCGTTTCTGGCTGTCAGCCACCTTTCCCATCCCATTCCGGAGCTCCTTCCAAGATTTGGAATCGGGAAGGGAGGCAGGAAGGAGGCCAGGCGTCCTGGTTCCCAGGGCTGGCCCTGCCACCGCCCTTCCTCATCCCCCACCCTATTTCTGTTCCACTCTCTGGTATCCCGTCTCCTTTGGACAGGATTCCAAGTGTACTCTGCACATGATCAGTGGTGCTGTCGTCCTGAAGGTGGCCGGTATACTCTTGGAAATGAGTGGCATCTAGTTCTTTGTGGTGCTCCTGTGAAAGAACCCCATCTGGATCTATATCTATCTATCTATCTATCTATCTATCTATCTATCTATCTATCTATCTATCTATCTATATCTAGTTATAGTTATAGTGTATACATATACACAGATATAATGATATATATTGTTTTAGACAGAGAGACAGATGATAGATAGATGATAGAAGATAGATAAAAGATGATAGATAGATGGAGGAGGAGATTGGATTTATACCCCACCCTTCACTACCCAAAGGTGTCTCAGAGCAGCTTGCAAACCCCTCTCCCTTCCCCTCCCCACAACAGACACCCTGGGAGGTAGGCGGGCTGAGAGAGCTCTTGACAGAAACTGCTCTTTTTCAAGGACAGCTCTTATCAGAACTATGGCTTGTCCAAGGTCATCCAGCAGGTGCAAATGGAGGAGTGGGGAATCAAACCTGGTTCTCCCAGATTAAAGTCCGCGCACTTAACCACTGCACCAAACTGGCTAGATAGATAGATAGATGAAAGATAGATGATAGATAGATGATAGATAAAAAGGTAAAGGTTCCCTTGCTCGAAAGCCAGTCGAATCCGACTCTAGGGTTGCGGTGCTCATCTCCGTTTCAAAGCCGAAGAGCCAGCGCTGTCCGAAGACGTTTCCGTGGTCATGTGGCCGGCATGACTAAACACCAAGGCGCACGGAACGCTGTTACCTTCCCACTGAAGTGGTCCCTATTTATCTACTTGCAATTTCTTGCTTTCGAACTGCTAGGTTGGCAGGAGCTGGAACTCGAGACGGGAGCTCACTCCGTCATGCGGCACACTCGGGTCTCGAACTGCCGAACTACCGACCTTCCACAGCCTAGATAGATGATTGATAGATCCACGTGGTCAGCCGTGTTGGTCTGAAGCAGTAGAACACATTTAGAGTCCAGTGTCACCTTTAAGACCAACAAAGTTTTATTCAAAGTATGTGCTTTCCTGTGCAGGCACACTTTTTCAAATTTTATATATATATAGTTATATATACGATGCTATAGATGTGTGTGTGTGTGTATAAGCTTGGGCATTGTGTGGACCAGGGAGGTTGCCTTTGATGGTGGTGGAAAGTGTCCGTCAATTTGGAGCTGATTTACAGCAAGCCCACAGGCTTTTCAAGGCAAGAGATGAACAGAGGTGTGGTTGGCCATTTCCTGCCTCTGCGTAGCGACCTTGGACTTCCTCGGTGGTCTCCCATCCAAATACTAACCAGGGCCGACCCTGCTTAGCTTCCGAGATCTGATGAGATGCCTCTGATACTGTCCAAGAAATCAGAGCTGCCAAACCTATGGGTGGTGGGGACCAGCATAAAACCTGCTGTGCTTTCTGGGTCACCCACAAGTGAGAATATGTGGTTTTTAAGGGGGGGGGATCTCTGGAAAAGAACAAGAGGAGATGCTACAGGCAGGAGTAGGACACCTGTGCAGAAGGTCCCAGGTTCAACCCCTGGCATCTCCAATGCAAAGATCTTATGTAGCAGGCGTGGGTAGAGAGCCAGTTTGGTGTCATGGTTGAGTGCACGGACTCTAATCTGGGAGAACCGGGTTTGATTCCCCACTCCTCCACTCGCAGCTGCTGGATGACCTTGGGCAAGCCATAGTTCTCTCAGAGCTCTTCTCTCAAGGACAGTTCTCTCAGAGCTCTCTCAGCCCCACCGACCTCACAGGGTGTCTGTTGTGGGGAGGGGAAGGGAAAGGAGACTGTAAGCCGCTCTGAGACTCCTTTGGGTAGTGAAGGGCAGGGTATAAATCCAACCTCTTCTTCTTTTACCTCACAGGGTGTCTGTTGTGGGGAGGGGAAGGGAAAGGAGTTTGTAAGCCGCTCTGAGACTCCTTTGGGTAGTGAAGGGCGGGGTATAAATCCAACCTCTTCTTCTTTTACCTCACAGGGTGTCTGTTGTGGGGAGGGGAAGGGAAAGGAGTTTGTAAGCCGCTCTGAGACTCCAAGTGAAGGGTGGGGTATAAATCCAATCTCCTTCGCCTTCTTCTTCTTCCCTGTCCGGGGCCCCAGAGAACAGCTCCCAGTGGGCTGTAGCTCAGTGGGTAGAGCATCTGCTTGGCATGCAGACGGTCTCAGGTTCGAACCCCAGCATGAGCAGGTAACAGGAACTGGTAAAAGGTGATGTGAAAGACCTCCACCTTGAGACCCTTGAGGTTGGGGTGGCTCCTGTGGGAAATGTTCTCAGGAAAGGCAGTAAGGTTCCCAACTCTGGGATGGGAAATTCCTGGAGATTTGGGGACGTGGAGCTTAGGGAGGCCTGGGTTTGGGGAAGGGGACCTCAATGGGGTGTAATGAAGAAGAAGAAGAAGAAGAGATTGGGTTTATACCCCACCCTTCACTCGGAGTCTCAGAGCAGCTTACAAGCTCCTTTCCCTTCCCCCTCTCCACAACAGACACCCTGTGAGGTAGGCGGGGCTGAGAGAGCTCTCAGGGGATCCCCTACCCCCAGCTGGTGATTGGCAACCCTAGGCTGGCGAGATTTTTTGGGGGGTGGACTGGGTAGATTGGGGTTTGGGGAGGGACCTCAGCAGGGTATAATGCCATAAAGTCCACCTTCCAAAGCAGCCATTTTCCCCGGGGGGAACTGATCTCTGTAGTCTGGAGACCAATTATAATTCCAAGAGATCTCCAGCTACCACCTGGAGGTTGGCAACTCTAAGAGGCAGCACCCCCCCAAGGCCACTGGCCCACCAGCCAATCCATCTCCCTGGCTGCACATTTGTGGCTGAGGCAGGATTTGAACTTGAGACTTCTGGATCTGCCGCGTGCGCACTCACGCTCCGTCGACCCCGGTGAAAGGCGTAGAATTGGAAGCCTCTCGGGGCAGAGACCGACCCTTATTGGGAGCACCCAGGTGCAGTGTTCCCTCTAAGCTGAGTTAGTGTGAGCCAGCTCACAGAATTTTAGCCTCCAGCTCACATGATTTTTGTCTTAGCTCAGGGAGGATGACTCCAGAGCAAGCTAATTTATGCAGTAGCCAAATCATTCGCTCACAACTTTAATGCCAGCAGCTCACAAAGTAGAAATTTTGCTCACAAGACTCCACAGCTTAGAGGGAACATTGCGTGGGCTAGCGCCAGCACGAAGAGAAGATACGCGGGCAGATTCCTTTGGAGGCACTCGGGAAGGGTCAGGTGTGTGTAACGTGGCAGTTTGGTTGACTGCCAGCATGAGACGAATTGTTTCGGTCCGGGGAGAAGAATAATGGATCGGGGCCAGCTGGAGCAGTTTGGAGCCTGGAGTCTCAGAACGGGAGACCAGGACAGGGGGGCGGGGCTGGGATACCTGGCTCCGCCTAGCAACATCTCCCTTCGTGCTTTTTTAAAAACAGCAATACGTTTCTAGCCCTCCTTTCAAAGGGTGAGAGACCGGGCGGACATCGATTCTATGGAGGGAGGGCAGAACCAGGTAGGTAGAGGTGGAACTTGGATAAATTGCCGTCTGACAGCAATGCTGATTGTGTGAACTTAGGCAGATCGTGAGGGCAGGAAGGGCTGCCTCAGTGCTTAGTACTCGTGGCCCTTTCTTACACACCCCGGGGAAATGCTGATTGCCACGTTGGGGTCAGGAAGTGTTATGTATTGAGCCTGAACTGTACTTGCAAAAGGACTTAGCTTGGGGATGCATGACAATAGCTTGCTAGGGCCCTAGAATGGACCAGTAGGGTGACAGAGATCCTAGAGTAACCCAGTTGGGAAGCAATGTAGTGTAAATAGCCAGTAGTTGGGAGTGGGGTGTGTGACCTTTTTCAGGCATAAATACCCGGCTTCGGCCAGGGGTTTCCTCAGACTTCTTTCTCTTGCTGAATCACTAATAAACTATGAGCTGATCCCTTGAACGTGTCTGAACCCAGTATATTTCAGGAAGCAATTTTTCTCCAGGCCAATTTGGCTGGAGATCCTGGAGGGCTTTTTTGTCATCTTCTGGGCGTGGAACAGCAGACACTGCAGGTGTGTGTGGGGGAGGTGTTTGTGAATTTCCTGCCTTGTGCAGGGGGTTGGACTAGATGACCCTGGGGGACCCTTGCAACCAATGCTCCCTCTAAGCTGTGGAGTCTTGTGAGCAAAAATTCTACTTTGTGAGCTACTGGCATGAAAGCCGTGAGCGAGCAATTTGGCTCCTGCATAAATTAGTTTGCCCTGGAGCCCTCCTTCCTGAGCGAAGGCAAAAATGTGTGAGCTGGAGGCTAAAAAAACTGTGAGCTAGATCACACTAACTCAGCTTAGAGGGAACACTGCTTGCAACTCTATGATTCTACGGATCTCTGAAATTTGCTGGTCGAGGACGTCACCGTGGCATTTTTCAGAGACCGGTTGCCCGTTAAGATGTTTACTGGCGGGACTGAATTGCTTCTCAGTTTGACTGAAACTTGCAAGACGCTGGTTTGTGCGAGTTCCAGTAAGGGCGCTGGGCTAGTTCGTCCCTCCTTGCCTGATGGAAGAGGAGAGTTGCATGGCTGGCGGTGGTGTGTGTGTGTGTGTGTCAACGTCAGATTTGCAATACAGTCGAGGATCCAGGTTGCTGCAGTTGGGCCCAGCTGTTCTTGTGTGGGCAGCACCCTTCTTTCCGGATGATCCCAGGAATGTGGAAGCTGTACGGCTGGATCTGGTTTGGAGAAGTGGATTTTCCGACTCTGAAACTTCCTACAAAGCGGAGGGCTGGGCCAAAAGAAAGCGTTACTCCCTCCTCCTGGGATCTCCAACTGAAGAGACAGAGGTTTTGTGGAGAGGCAGTTTTAACGGTTGCATTTCCATGAGAATTTCTATTCCCGTTTGCAAATTCTGCCTAGTCCTAAATACCGCCGTTCTTAAAAGATCTGTGTCGGACATCAGATAGCGTTTGACAGCACCGCTTTTGTGTTTCTGTAATTTATAAATCCATTTTGCGTCTCTTGAATCTTAAATGTGGTTTCTTAAATCTGCTAAACTGCTCTGGGGGAGAGAGTGGTCATAGGTAGCCACAGGGGTCGTTTCGCAGAAAAAGAGCTAGGGGAACTCATTAGCATAACTCATTAGCATATGCCACACCCCCTGACATCACCGGAAGTGTGTCATAAGGCCACACCCCCTGACATCACCAGAAGTGTGTCATAAGGCCACACACCCCGCCCCCAACGATCCCGGCCGCCGCCGGCGGCCTTGCAGCTCCGCTACCGAGCCCCATGAGGGGCCCGGCGGTGGACCTGCAAGGCCGGCGGGAGTGCAAGGAAGCCCCCCAAAGGCCCTCCCTGGCCCCAGGCAGGCAGGGAGGAAGCAACTTACCCTCCCTCTTCTCCTGCCTCCTCCTGGCTGAATGAGGTCCGGAAGCGGGGTGGCCGGAAGCAGGGGGCGGGGCTTCGTCATGTGCCCCGCCCCCCGTACCTTACCCAGGGGAACTGCGATCCCCCGCGATCCCCCCCGAAATGACCTCTGGGTAGCCAGTCAATCCATGCTTAGAGAAGAAGAAGAGAACAAGAGATTGGATTTATACCCTACTCTTCACTACCTGAAGGAATCTCAGAGCACCTTACAATCTCCTTTCCCTTCCCCTCCCCACAACAGACACCCTTCTAGGTAGGTGGGGCTGAGAGAGCTCTTTTGAGAACCGCTGGTGAGAGAACAGCTCTGAAAGGACTTGTGACTGACCCAGGGTCACACCAGCAGCTGCAAGTGGAGGAGTGGGGAATCAAACCTAGTTCTCCCAGATTAGAGTCCTCACTCTTAACCACTACACCAAACATCCAATTTCCAGATCCAACTCACACGACCAGCTTTTCCCTTAACCTTACAGCGGAATGGAAGAGATATGTCCAACGACAGTGTCTTCAGCTGTGCTTCCAGAGCACGTCAACTCCTGTTTTAGGAACATCGCCCTGTTAAGTCGGCTTTACTTTGGAGGTCATGACTAGCCCAAGGTCAACTTCAAGGAGCGGGAGTCTGAATTGGTGTCTCCACAGTCCAAAGACAACACTGACTGTTTCTGCAGTTGTTAAATTCTCCGCATTGAGGTTTTAAAAACTGCGCATTCTGTGGCGTTTTCCACTGTAGATTTTTCCTCACCTGGTGCAAACGCAAAGTTTTTCCTTTTGGAATCTCCAGTTTTAGTGAGTCCCGAAAACGCTGGGTGAGGAGGAGAAAACTTCGGGTCTGCGCCTGGTGAGGAAAAATCAACTGCGGAAAATACCGGACAATTTTAAAAACGTCAATGGAAGGAATTTCACAACTGTGGAAATGGTGTCTTCTGGATCTTCACGGGATTCATGAGCATAGTGGTTAAGTGCGCGGACTCTAATCTGGGAGAACCAGGTTTGATTCCCCACTTCTCCACTTGCACCTGGCTGGATGACCTTGGGCAAGCCATAGTTCTGATAAGAGCTGTTCTTGAAAAAGAGCAGTTTCTGTCAAGAGCTCTCTCAGCCCCACCTACTTCACAGGGTGTCTGTTGTGGGGAGGGGAAGGGAAAGGAGTTTGTAAGCCGCTCTGAGACACCTTTGGGTAGTGAAGGGCGGGGTATAAATCCAACCTCTTCTCTTCTTCTTCTTTGGAATTATAGCTGCGCCATCCACGTTTTAATCCAGGTGATTGCAGGAAGAAGAGATTGGATTCACTTGGAGTCTCAGAGCGGCTTACAAACTCCTTTCCCTTCCCCTCCCCACAACATACACCCTGTGAGGTGAGTGGGGCTGAGAGAGCTCTGACACAAACTGCTCTTTTTCAAGGACAGCTGTGCCAGAGCTTGTGACTGACCCAAGGTCACATCAGCAGGTGCAAGTGGAGGAGTGGGGGATCAAACCTGGTTCTCCCAGATTAGAGTCTGCACACTTAACCACTACACCAAACTGACAAGTCTGGCTATGAGGGGAAACCTTTGTAGCCCCTGCTCCCTTGAAGGCTTCAGAACGATAGGACAACATCGCAGAAGGAAATCTGTGTTGTGCTTGCTTGCCGCTCACTCCCCGCCGAGATGCATATGTGTTTATGCAGTCCCACAGAAAATCACCTCTTCCGGGAAGAAAGTACACTAAGAAACCCCAAATAAGAAGGTTGCGTGCCTGTCCTGTACAAGAGTCTAAAAAAGAAACTTGCAGAAATTAGTAACGGTTGCAAATTTAGCATCCTGAGAATTTCCGCTCTCCCCACCCCCGAGAGGGCGTTTTTAGCCGTCATGAGACTATGAAGATACCTGTGTGGGGGGGAAACATGCGCGATGCATGGTAGAAGGGTTGCCAACTCTGGGTTGCGGGATTCCTGGAGGTTTGAGGGTGGAGCCTGGGGAGGGTGTGGTTTGGGGAGGGGAGGGGCCTCAGCTGTAGAGTCCAGCTTCCAGAGCAGCCGTTTCCTCCAGGGGATCTGATCTCCGCAGTCCCGGAATCAGTTGTGATTCCAGGGGATCTCGAGCTCCCATCTGGAGGCTGGCGATCCCAGGTAAAATGTCTAAAGCCGAACTAGGTTTCTCTATGTACCAGATATAAGAAGAAGAAGAGACTGGATTTATACCCTGCCCTTCACTACCCAAAGGAGTCTCAAAGCGGCTGACAAACTCCTTTCCCTTCCCCTCCCCACAACAGACACCCTGGGAGGTAGGCAGGGCTGAGAGAGCTCTGACAAGAGACTGCTGTTTTTCAAGAACAGCTCTGACAGAACTGTGGCTTGCCCTAGGTCATCCAACAGGTGCAAGTGGAGGAGTGGGGAATCAAACCCGGTTCTCCCAGATCAGAGTCCGCGCACTTAACCGCTACACCAAACCAGGGGTCATTTCCTGCGGGAGCACACAGGAGCGGAGCTCCAGCAGTAAGGAGCCCAGGGGGCGGGCACATGCAACAAGCCCCGCCCTCTGCTCCCAGCAGCCGTCAGTTTGGCCACGAGCAGCAAGACGCAGCCAGGTATGTTGCAGAGCCCGCCCCGCTCTCTCTCCTCTGTGAGGACAGATCTGCACGTCCCCCCCCCCAATAGCTAGCAATCCAAAACAGTTCAGTGGAGCCTGAGCGGTGGGTGTTGCCTTCTGACACATTTCCAGTGATGTCAGGGGGTGTGGCAAATGCAAGTCAGTTATGCTAATGAGCTATGCTAATGAGCTCCTCCACCTCTTTTTCTACGAAATGACCCCTGCTCCCAACTGGCTCTCCAGAGTGCAGGAAGAGCTTTGCTCTCCCCATGCAAGGGTCCCCAATACCCCGGCACCCTAAGGTACACAAGTAGGGCACAGGACATCCTTCCCTTTGGTATTATGGCTGCGCCATCCACATCTTAAATCCAGGCGATCAGCGCAGGTGGTAGGGTTGCCACACACCCCGGTTTGCCAGGGGTCCCCCGTTTTTTGGGGGGTCCTACCCGCCGCCGGCCAGATGGCCGCCGGGGGAAGCCCTGCCCCCAACACCCACAGCCAGCCCTCTCTCTCCCTTTAAGTGTGTTTCCTCCCAAGCCCAATCTCCACTTGAGATCAGCCTTGCAGGGAAATGCCAGCTTCGTGCTCTTAAAAGGGCAACGCGGCTGCTCTTAAAGGGGAAACGCCGGTTCCTGCATTTAAAAGGGAAACGCTGGCTCCTTTAAGTGCAGGGAACTGCCGTTTCTGGAGATCCGGCGCGCGGGCGGGCGACGGGGGGGCGGCGGATGTCCCCCAACGTGATGTCATCACGTCGGGGATGCCCCACCCCCTCCAGGAACGCTCCCAAAGTCCCCCGCTGGGGGTGGAAGATGGACTTGGCAACCCTAGCAGGCGGGGAGGAAACAGAAAGGAAGCAGCCCTCCGCCCCCCTCCCATTGTTTGCCCTTTGCCAAAGTGGTATTTTGAAGGTGGAGGTTCTGAACACGGAGGTTCCATTGTGCAACTCTGGCTGGTTGTGGATTTTTTTTTTAATTGAAGGCTAAAGGTCATGCCAGGTGCTGTTTTCTTCTCGCCACCTGAGCGGTTATATAAACCAATGGCATTTATGCCTCATGCAAGGCTTCTTATTAATGCCGGTGCTAACTGATGGAACACCTCGTTAATTCCCTGCTAATTAGAGGCTGCGGGAGCTGGAAGTGATCAAGAACTGGAGCAAGGTGGAAAGAAGGCTTAGTTCACGATGGCCTAACACTCTTCCTCCCCACTCCTGGGTTGACAAATGTTGGTTCTGTCCTCTTTCCCCTTCTTCCAAAAATGCACATAAGCCCCACCTGCAATCAGGGACACTGCATGGTGACGCTCCCAACGCGATGACGTCACGCGGAAGTTACATCATCACGTTGGGATGTCGTGCGGCGATGTTCTACGTCTGGGGCAAAACTCTATGGTTTTAGGGGGGGAAACCATAGAGTTTTGCCAAAAATGCAGAGTGTCACCGTGTGTCAAATTCGCTTTACATTTTATCGCTCGCTTGCCACAGAAGTCGGGAGGGGGATCAGCAGAGTGTAAATTAAACGGCGTTATTTAGTATGTGTGGAAGACTTTTGGTGTTGCCTCCAAGTGAGGTTATAGGTATAGTCACAGAGATATACTGACAGGATTGAAAAAAAGAGGACGTTCATTGTACAGTAACTGGGCCACACCGCCTGTAGCGCAAGCTGCGAATTAATATTGTTCTCTCTGTCAGGGGCAACATTTCTTCATTTTTAATATACCGGGAAAGAAAGAAAGAAAGAAAGAAAGAAAGAAAGAAAGAAAGAAAGAAAGAAAGAAAGAAAGAAAGAAAGAAAGAAAGAAAGAAAGAGGCCCAGGAAAGGACTGGGGAGACCCGTATTCCAGTCTTTGTTCAATCACAAAACACATTAGGCCTGTCACGCTCTTTCAGCCTAACCCTACCACACAGGGCTGTTGTAAGGATAAAATGGACGTGTGGATAACTGTCATGAGCTCCATGAAGGAAAGGCTGGATTAAAAAAATGTGGCAGATTACTAGCACATTTTAAGCAGCCATTTAAATTTGGAAAAAGTCAGAAAATCAACACAATTTTTGGTCTCTCCAGGGAAGAGACTTAAATTTAGCTGAGGATCTTGCTCTCAGCTTGGGTTACCATATTTTTAAAAGCAAAAAAGGAGGACATAGTTCCTGACTGACTACTTCAAACAAGCGGGCACGATGACAGATCTCATTTTAAGTTCCCCGACCTATTTAAGCGGCGATAATGGCTACTAACTAGGAATATACTTAACCTTTCAACCCCCAAAGAAGACGTTTTAATCAGTTTTTTTTTAAAAGAGCTCAAAAGAGGACCAGGCTCGTAGCTACGCTGGGGCATCTCAGGGCCGGGCCCCCTTACCGCCCAGGCCCCCCGACTCACCACCCAGCTGGTTCGTTTTATTTTTCTCATGGGTACATTTGCTCTCTACTCCAGCCCCCCCCCCCTCGTCGCTTTTTAAAACTTTTACTCTCTCTAATCTGGGAGAACCCGGTTGCAAGCTCTGGCACAGCTGTTCCTGAAAGAGCAGTTTCTGTCAGAGCTCTCAGCCCCACCCACCTCACAGGGTGTCTGTTGTGGGGAGGGGAAGGGAAAGGAGTTTGTAAGCTGCTCTGAGACTCCAAGTGAAGGGCGGGGTATAAATCCAATCTCTTCTTCTTCTTCTTCTTCTTCTTCTTCTTCTTCTTCTTCTTCTTCTTCTTCTTCTTCTTCTTCTTCTTCTTCTTCTTCTTCTTCTTCTTCTTCTTCTTCCTCCTTATCTAAACGCCCCCCCAAAGTAAAAAATCCTGGCTTTGGCCTTGAAGAGGACGGACACGCAAAAAAAGACATGTCCTCTAGAAAGAGGACACTTGATAACCCTATCTCAGCTCTTCCTTGCCAGCTGCGCTGATATCCAGTTCTTCCCCATGCTGGAATTTGCCAGTTGGTACAATGGGATTTAGGAAACTGACTTGCCTCATTATTATAATGATGGGTGATTGCTGCAAAGGTGACTGTCTCCGGAGGAAATCCTGGCACCCGCCCTGTGGCCTAAGGTGAGGGAGGGCTATATGATGTCGCTCAACAAGCCTCTCTCCTCCCCAGCTGTATGCCTGACCCCGCTGGGAAGAACAAGAAGGGGAAGAAGAAGATGTGGGAGCAGAAGAAGTCCCAGAGCTTGGAGGAACCGATTGGTGAGGGTCCCCGAAATGGGACCCATCCCCCCTTGTCACGGTGAGTCTCGGCACGGGGGGGTCAGACTAGGACACGGCTGGTTTGGGTTCGGATCCCCACTCTGCCACGAAGCTCATTCCGTGAGACTGAGTGAGTCAGTCTTTCACATCGTGACCTACCTCGCAGGGTGGTTGTGCATGCCGTGCCAGGAACTCTTTGGAGGAAGGGCGGGATGACAATGTGATGGAGGGAGCTGCCTAATAAAGGAAGGTTTCCCTCAGTGCCGGATTTAAAAAGCCAGATCTGAACGTTTTTTGAGCAAGCAGCCCAGTTTTGAAATGCCGTACGGAAACGTTTTTCTCTTCGCTTTCTCCTTCTAGATCCAGAACCTATGATCTTTCTTCCTCAAAAGAGGTAGAAAAGGAAACGGGCTCTTCACAGCGCAGAAACTCCATCTCTAATGTAAGTTAACAGGGTGTCAGACTCCCATCGCATCAACGAAGCACACACTTGTAGAAAAGGTTTTACTTTATTTGAAGCAATAGGTTTGATTTGATTTATTTGATTTTTATCCCGCCCTCCCGCCAAAGCGGCTCAGGGCGGCTTACAGCAATAAAAACAATAAAACAACACGTCTAAAACAGTCTATACAAAACATTAAAATCACAATTTACACACAGTATAACCTACTCAAGGTGGCGACTATAAAGTGCTACATACTGATTTGATTTGGTGCATAACAGGATCACTGTTCAGAATGAGGGATAAGCATGGAGCCCAATAGATTATAGTAGATTAAAAAAGCTGAGGCCCAATTGCAGGACTTCCCCCGCGCGCCATTGAGCCTGGGAAGCAACGCTTCTAGATAATCATAACACATTTACTTCTCATGGATAGTACCATGAGATCACCCTAGCTACTACCCACCAGCAGCCACCTGTGGCCTTGAGAGATACGGACGTTCCTGCAACTAGGCAATTAGGCGCATCAACATGCATACATGGGAAAGTGAAAGCAGACAAGCGCATACATAGAGAATAGGAAAACACATTGGCAGCTCGCTGACACAGGGGTGGGCAGGAGATATGAGTAGCGGCCTGTCCATCCACTGCACAAACCTTACCTAAGCAGTTGCTTCCAGGACAGAGATCCAGAGGTCATTTCGGGGGGGATCGCAGGGGAACGCAGTTCCCCCGGGTGAGGTACCGGGGGCGGGGCACATGACGAAGCCCTACCCCCTGCTTCTGGCCGCCCCACTTCCGGCCCTCATTCAGCCAGGAGGAGGCAGGAGAAGAGGGAGGGTAAGTTGCTTCCTCCCTGCCTCTCCCCACCCCTGCCTGCCTGGGGCCAGGGAGGGCTTTCGCAGTGGGGCTCGGCAGTGGAGCTGCAAGGCCGGCGGTGGCGGCCGGGACCGTTGTGGGCGGGGTGTGTGGCCTTATGACACATTTCCGTTTATGTCAGGGGGTGTGGCCTTATGACACACTTCCGGTGATGTCAGGGGGTGTGGCATATGCTAATGAGTTATGCTAATGAGTTCCCCTAGCTCTTTTTCTACGAAATGACCCCTGCAGAGATCCCCCCAAAAGGGTGTCCGTGGACACCTGTCAACACCCTTCCTGTTACCCGCCAAGTGTTTCCAGGAAGTGGGTGGGGCCGGGTAAGGCTTTTGCCCAGCAAGGCTTCCGATTGGCCATTGGAGATTTGATGGGCTGTGCAGATTTTTTAAAATGTTGCTTTGGCAGCAGCTGCCTCCACTGCACAAGGATCCTCCCTGTGTGATTGAAGTTAAGCTGCGGCAGCCATTTTGTGCCTGCCTCTGCCTCCTGCGGCAGCCATTTTGTTGCTGCGCCCATCATGCCATGTCAGAGTTCCAAATGTGCCCACAGTCTCCAAAAGGTTCCGGAGCCCTGTTCCAGAAAGTCCCCTTGGGTACAAGGAACCCGTCCCCTGGTACTTTGACTCTCTGCATGTGGAGAGAGGGAGTGTTGCCTAGTAGCTCAGACTGGGCTGTGAGTCGGGGGGTCCTCAGTTCATTTCTTACATCTGCTACGGACTAACTTGGATAGGTGTAGACCAGCCATGCTCGACATTCGGCTCCCGTTTGCAAAATAGGCAGGGGGAACAGATAATGTGTTTGGTGTCAGAAATGGCAGAGATATAAAGGTGGTAGAAATATAACTTCTGCATTATAAACTTCTGCATTATAAAGAGGGAATTGGATAAGCATGTGGAGCAGAGGTCCATCAGTGGCTCTTAGCCACAAGGTATAGATAGGAACTCTCGGTCTGGGGCAAGGGATGCTCTGTATTCTTGGTGCGGGGGGGGGGGCAACAGTGGGAGGGCTTCTAGTGTCCTGGCCCCACTGCTGGACCTCCTGGTGGCACCTGGTATTTTTGGCCACTGTGTGACAGAGTGTTGGACTGGATGGGCCATTGGCCTGATCCAACATTGGCTCCTCTGATGTTCTTATATCTGGGGCAGCTCTGTATTCTTGGTGCTTTGGGGGGGGCATCAGTGGGAGGGCTTCTAGTGTCCTGGCCTCACTGCTGGACCTCCTGGTGGCACCTGGTATTTTTGGCCACTGTGTGACAGAGTGTTGGACTGGATGGGCCATTGGCCTGATCCAACATTGGCTTCTCTGATGTTCTTATGTCTGGGGCAGTGATGCTCTGTATTCTTGGTGCTTGGGGTGGGCAACAGTGGGAGGGCTTCTAGTGTCCTGGCCCCACTGCTGGACCTCCTGATGGCACCTGGTATTTTTGGTCACTGTGTGACAGAGTGTTGGACTGGATGGGCCATTGGCCTGATCCAACACTGGCTTCTCTTATGTTCTTTTGTAAATCTAATCTGAAATTGACAACCCAGTCATTGATAAAAACCAAAGGGGAAATCTAACAGCCGCAGTCCACAATCGATCCTGTGAGCAGCCTGAGAATTTTGGCTGGCAGCGGATGCGAAACCAGAAGCAGAGCTCCAAATGTGCTTGGGGCTGTCCAGTGACACAACGGCAGGCCAGGTGAGGTAATCCGGTGTGGTGCAGTGGTTAAGAGCAGCAGCCTCTAATCTGGAGAACCAGAAACTCCAAAATGCACAGCAATCCTGAGAAAACAATATGCAGGATCCAGGTTTGCTTACAAGGAGATTTTAAGAATTCATCAGACTTAACAGAAATAGCAGGCTAACTTCCATCTACTGGGCCTTGAACACACAGCGAAGATGGCCCTACCCGAGACAAGACACATAGCTAAAACTAAATATTTTAGAAGAAGAAGAAGAAGAAGAAGAAGAAGAAGAGATTGGATTTCTACCCCGCCCTTCACTACCCAAAGGTGTCTCAGAGCGGCTTACAACCTCCTTTCCCTTCCCCCTCCCCACAGCAGCCACCCTGTGAGGTAAGCGGGGCGGAGAGAGCTCTGACAGAGACTGCTCTTTTTCACAAACAGCTGTGCCAGAACTATGGCTTGCCCAAGGTCATCCAGCAGGGGCGAGTGGAGGAGTGGGGAATCAAACCCGGTTCTCCCAGTTTAGAGTCCGCGCACTTAACCACTACACCAAACTGCCTCTTTTATATCCTAATTGCTGGCTACAAGTCAAGAATATCATCATCGAAGCTACATCCCTAAACACTGAGAAGAGCCAGCCCGTATCTTGCACCTGGTACCTGGTAGCTGAGAAAAACAAGTCAGCCTTCCTAGATAAGAAATCGGGAAAGTACTAACGGAAACAGGGAGAAATGTTCTCTTGGGAGCGGCCTGCCGGCCATCCTCCCAAGCAACTGGTGGCCAGGCACCCTCAAAAAGTAAAATGGAGTTACAGAGGCTATACATCAGTCCAGTCAAACTTTATAGTCTGCAGACAGCCTCAGTCTTGTCTCACCTCCAGCAGAGAGACCTGACGCTCCTCTCTCAAAGGCGATGGCTAACACATCTCTCCCCCCCCATCCTCTCTCACCAGCTGGTGAAGCATTCGGTGAACTTCCACCGGGCCTTTAAAGACCTTCCCGAAGAGGAGGAGCTCCTGGACAGTACGTGACTCCCCGTCCCTGACCCCCATCTTGCGATGTTCCTTCTCCGGATCTCCCCGCTATAACCCCTCCTTCCTCGGTCTCTCTTCTCCCGCAGCCTTCTCATGCGCCTGGCAGAGAGAGGCGCCCTATCATGGCCGCCTGTACGTTTCCCATGACCACGTCTGCTTCTACTGCAGCATGCTGAGGCGGGAAGTCAAGGTAGGAGTTCCCAGGCGGCAGAAGCCGGAAGGGGTTGGAAGGGGACGGGAAGAGGGCGGCGGCTTGCCGGGCTACCTGGGATGACTCAGAGCATCACTGTCAGCTATGCTGCCATGGGGGTGGGGAGGTTGGTTGTCTTCTAATTGCCTTTGCATTCCTTCTGTGCTTCTTTGCTGCTACAACCAGGGCTATTTTTGGGCAGGAAGGCACAGGAATGGTGTTCCGGCTGGCTCCTGAGTTGGCCACGCCCAGCAGGAACTCATTAGCATAATAGGCCACACCCAACAGCAGAAACTCATTCGGATTGGCTACATTAGGGGGTGTATGGCCTAACATACAAAGGAGTTCCTGCTACAAAAAAGCCCTGGGTTTGGACAACAAACAAGGTAAACAGAATAAGAAGGGAAAGGTGGGTGTGGCTGGATGAGTACACTACTGGTAACATGGGGGTGTGGCCTAATATGCTAATAGATTTCTACTGTTGGGTGTGGCCTATTATGCTAATGAGTTCCTGCTGGGCTTTTTCTACCAAAAAAGCCCTGGCTACAACGCTTATCTCTAAGTATTGCAGGTGGGGATGTTGGTGTCTGGTTTTCTTGGGAACCGTGAGAGAGTGTTTCGTTCCCAGCTTGAGCGCTAAATGGCCGAAGCTCTATCTCCCATGTGCGGGCGAGTGGCTCATTGGCCAGGGCAGTGGGGGGGGGGGGGGGCTACGGAATTATTATGCCCCATGGGCAGCCGTCATTCTTAACAGCGCCTATGTTAATGCATCTAGAGCTCTTCAATAAAGGATTACCTTTCCTGAAAGCGTGTACTACGTTGTTGGCTGTGGGTTCTGACATTCACCAGCCCTTGCAATTGGCTGGCAATATGGAGCAAGCTGAGTATGGATACCAGGGTTACCAGCCTCCGGGTGGGCCCTGTAGACATCCCAGAATTATAACTGGTTTCCAGACAACAGCGATCAGTTTCCCCTGGAGAAAATAGCTGCTTTGGAGGGTGGACTCCATTGCACTATACCTGGCTGATGTCTAGGGTTTCCAGTTCCCTACCTTTACCCATCAGGGGGCTCCAGGCTCTTCTCTGGGGTCTTCTAGTCACCATAGAGTTTTTGGCCGAACGCTAGAGCGTCCCTCCCCTGCAACGTGCCCAGCACAATGACATCACCTCCGGGTGACATCATTGCAGCGGGCACGTCGGGCGCTGTGGTGGTGTAGCGGTTAAGTGTGCAGACTCCAATCTGGGAGAACCGGGTTTGATTCCCCACTCCTCCACTTGCAGCTGCTGGATGACCTTGGGCAAGCTGTAGTTCTGATAAGAGCTGTTCTTGGAAAAGAGCAGTTTCTGTCAGAGTTCTCTCAGCCCCACCTACCTCACAGGGTGTCTGTTGTGGGGAGGGGAAGGGAAAGGAGTTTGTCAGCCGCTCTGAGACTCCTTTGGGTAGTGAAGGGCGGGGTATAAATCCATTTTCCTTCTTTTACCTCACAGGGGGTCTGTTGTGGGGAGGGGGAGGGAAAGGAGTTTGTCAGCCGCTCTGAGACTCCCTTGGGTAGTGAAGGGCGGAGTATAAATCCAATATCATCATCATCTTCTTCCTTTCCCTGGAGCAGGTCATCATTCCGGTGGCGACGGTCAGCGTCCTCAAGAAAGCCAACACGGCTCTGTTGGTACCCAACGCCATCAGCATCCGAACAGTTGAGGGGGAGAAGGTAAGAGTCTGCAAAGTGAGGCCGAAGGAGGAGAGGTCTTCTGGGGCATCTCTAGCGTCCTGAGAGTCTTTTGGACATTTAAAAATAGCCCTAAGCTGCTAGTCCTCAGTGTTATGTTTGAAAGTGTATAAGCAAACGAATGCCGTGGGACGAATGAACTGAGGTGGAGGGAGGGCGTGGCCAAGAGTGGTAGTATTTGTGGCCTTCAGAATCCTCTTCCAATAACCTTTAGTTTCTTTTTCATCATGTCTTCTTTTTGCCCTGGGACGGAAGGAGGGTACTGAAATTAGCAGTCTCAGAACTAAGCTGGTCTTGATGTGGGATTTGGCTTGCCTAGGCCAGAATGGTGGTTGTTTAATGTTATTTGTCTGTTATTTACTTGTTACTGAAATGTAAGTCTATATATGTGGAAACATGGCCATAAAGAGGAGTAGTTGCTGAGAAGAAGACGATGAGATTGGATTTATACCCTGCCCTTCGAGGCGGTGTGGCGGCACTGGTGTTGTTGGACTTGTCGGCAGCGTTGGATACTGTCGACCACCAGTTGCTGATCCATCGCCTCGCCGACCTAGGGATCCAGGGGCTCGCCCTTCAATGGTTTGCCTCTTTCCTGCAGGGCCGGGGACAAAGGGTGGTTCTCGGGGATCAGCGTTCCCGTAGGTATCCCCTTGAGTGTGGGGTACCACAGGGAGCAGTGCTGTCCCCGATGCTATTTAATATCTATATGCGCCCCCTTGCCCAGATTATCCGGAGTTATGGGCTGGGGTGTCATCAGTATGCTGATGACGCCCAGCTCTATCTGATGTTGGGCGGCCGGTCGGACTCGGGTCCCGATGACCTGCATCGGGCACTTGAAGCTGTGGCTGGTTGGCTCCGGCTGAGCCGATTGAAACTAAACCCGGCGAAGACGGAGGTCCTGGGCCTGAGTCGGGCCGGGACAGGATTGGGGCTCCCTCTCCCGACCTTCGATGGTGTACCTCTGGTGCCAGCGTCTGGGGTTCGGAGTCTGGGAGTGCACCTGGACTCTGCTCTAACAATGGAGGCCCAGGTGGCAGCCACTGTCAAGTCCGCCTTTTTCCATCTGCGGCGGGCTCGGCAGTTGGCCCCCTACCTGGACCGAGATGACCTGGCCACAGTGATCCATGCGACGGTCACCTCGAGGCTAGACCACTGCAACGCTCTTTTCGGTAGCGGCCCCTACCTGGTGGAACGAGCTCCCAGGGGAGATCCGGGCCCTGCAGGATCTGATGCAGTTCCACAGGGCCTACAAGACGGAGCGCTTCCACCAGGCTTCCAAGTAGGGGCCGCTGCCCCCCCCATTATGTTACTATCCTGGGGTGGTGGTGGAAGAGGCCCTCAGAAGAGCCCTGAGAAGGATTATTGGAACATCTGAACAGTGACACTATAGACTGTCTGCCAAGAATTGTTTTGGAATTGTCCCGCCATCTTGGGTTTGGAGTTTTGATTATCACTGAGCACTTTATGTGATTTAGGACTGGTTTTTAAACTGTATAGTATGTTTTTAAATTGTAGGTATATTGTGTTGTTGTATTGTTGTTTTATTGTAGCAAGTTTATCTTGCCTTGTAAGCCGCCCTGAGCCCTACAGGGGAGGGCAAGGTATAAATTTAAATAATAAATAAATAAATAATAAATACCCAAAGGAGTCTCAGAGCAGCTTACAATCTCCTTTCCCTTCCCCTCCCCACAACAGACACCCTGGCTGAGCAATGCTTCCTCTAAGCTGTGGTATCTTGTGTGCAAAAATTCTACTTTGTGAGCTACTGGCATTAAAGTTGTGAGCGAGCGATGTGGCTGCTGCATCAGTTAGTTTGCTCTGGAGCCATCCCTTCCTGGGCGAAGACAAAAATGTGTCAGCCAGAGGCTAAAAAACTGTGAGCTAGCTCGCACTAACTCAGCTTAGAGGGAACACTGCCTGTGGGGTAGGTGGGGCTGAGAGAGCTCTTTTGAGAACTGCTCTGAAAGAACTTGTGACTGACCCAAGGTCACACCAGCAGCTGCATTGTGGAGGAGTGGGAAATCAAACCCGGTTCTCCC
The DNA here is from genome assembly GCF_001447785.1 of Gekko japonicus. NCBI lineage: Eukaryota > Metazoa > Chordata > Lepidosauria > Squamata > Gekkonidae > Gekko > Gekko japonicus. The sequence goes on along the minus strand of NW_015169813.1, from coordinate 45,493 downwards.
AGATTACAGTCTGCACTCCTAACCACTCTCACCAAACTGGCTCTCACGTCTGACTCCCTGCATTCCTCCTTGACCCTTCTGGTTTCCCTAACGAGCCGGATAAGCGGTCTTTACCTCATGCAAATAGGTCTGAGATGAGAATTCGGACTGATGTAACAGCTTCTGACGTCACTCAGCTGCTGACAGAACCGTGAAAGCCAGAATGTTCTTTGAGGAGCTAATACAGAAGAATGAGGAACTGTGCTCGCTACTTGCCCAAACACAGCCTCCAGACCCTCCGTTCCTTCCCTTGGGTTTCTGACAAGACAGGCCTGAGAAGTGATTGTGTAAAATCTGGGAATCTTTGGGCTTGCTTCTACCAGGAAGGAACACGATGGCGTCCCCTGCTCTCGCACACACAGGTTGTTGATTCAGCAAAGGGGAGGGGGCTGCAACTCAGTGGGTAAAGCATCCGCTTTGCAGGCGGCGTGGCCCAGTTTTGGTCATCCCTGGTTAAAAGGATTGCGTAGGAGGTTATATGCAAGACCTCCACCCTTGGAGAGCCGCTGCCTGTCAGAGGAGACGACACCTTGATAGACGGGTGCTCGGACGCAGTATAAGGTAGTGTTTGTGTGAAAAGTACGCAGACGGAGAGTGATTTCAGCAAAGCGTACTTTATTCGATCAGGAACAAGACGACTTTGGCTGGCTCGCAGGCCGGCTAATATTCCCCGAGAAACTGCCACCCAAAACACACACACCCCACTTCCCAATAGTTTATTTACAGTGGCCGAGAGTCCCATAGGCTCTCGGCCGGGAACCTAGCCCCCTGATTGCAGCGGGCTAGGATCCGCATAGTCCATTGTCTCTTGGAGCGAAGCTCGACGTTTGTGCCTGACCGCGTGGAGCCCAAGCCGGCCACGCGGTCTGGACTGGATACATTACATTGTGTGTTCTATCGATTGGGCTCAGGGTGTTGTCTCTAAGCTGTGGAGTCTTGTGAGCAAACATTCTACTTTGTGAGCTACTGACATTAAAGCTGTGAGCGAGCGATTGGGCTGCTGCATAGATTAGTTTGCTCTGGAGCCCTCCTTCCTGAGCGGAGACAAAAAATGTGTGAGCCGGAGGCTAAAAAGCTGTGAACTAGGCTCACACTAACTCAGCTTAGAGGGAACACTGTTTTGTAGGATCCAGGTGGGCGGCCGTGTTGGTCTGAAGCAATTGAGCAAAGTTAGAGTCCAGCGGCACCTTTAAGACCAACGAAGTTTTATTCAAGGCGTGAGCTTTCGTGCGCACGCACACTTCATCGGACAATGAAATGGAATAACAGATCATACTTTGTATACATACAGGGTGGCTTGTTAAATCAGCGTGCACAATAGTGAAGATGTTTATTAACAGAGCAAAAGAATGACAAGCTCAGTTTCTGGTTATCATCTGTTTGGGTTCAGCTGGGGGGGAAATACAACATAGGTGATAAATATGTCAGAACTGGAGACTTTTGTTGTTGATGTTCAGTCGCACAGTCGAGTCCGACTCTTCGCGACCCCATGGACCAGATCACGCCAGGCCCTCTGGTCTTCCGCAGTCCTCTGAAGTTTGCTCAACTTCATGTTCGTTGCATCGATGACACTGTCTAACCATCTCATCCTTTGCCGTCCCCGTCTTCTTTGACCTTCAATCTTTCCCAGCATCAGGGTCTTCTCCAGTGAGTGCTCCCTTCTCATTGGGTGGCCAGAGACTGATGTGCCCTAATTTGTGAGAATCCTGTCCTTAGACCCCCCTATCCATCTCCTTTCTAGCATGGAGGCAAAACTTTACAGCATCTTGGCTGCGTAGAGTATTTTCCTTGTCCCCAAAACAGAGAATTACATTTAAATCTACCATTCCAAATTACATTACATATTCAATCATATTCTTAATCCCCCCCCAGGTTGAACCCAAACATGATAACCAGAAACCGACCTTGGATAAAATAAAATGTAAAGGTTCCCTTGCTCGAAGGCCAGTCGAGTCCGACTCTAGGGTTGTGGTGCTCATCTCCGTTTCAAAGCCGAAGAGCCAGCGCTGTCCGAAGACGTTTCCGTGGTCAAGTGGCCGGCATGACTAAACACCAAGGCGCACAGAACGCTGTTCCCTTCCCACCAAAGCGGTACCTATTTATCTGCTTGCAATTTCTCGCTTTCGAACTGCTAGGTTGGCAGGAGCTGGAACTAGAGACGGGAGCTCACTCCGTCATGCGGCACACTCGGGTCTCGAACTGCTGAACTACCGACCTTCCACAGCCTGCAGTTCAGCGTCTTAACCACTTGAGCCACCGCAGCTCCCTTGGATAAAGTACAGTGATGTAATTTTTCTTCCTTTTTGGTTCATAGTTCGTGTTTGGATCATTGCGATCACGAGAAACCGCTTACCAGCTGCTGCGTTCTGTCTGTAAACACCTGCAGGTAACTGTCCTGGTTTGGCTGACCTCTTTGCCCGTATCCTCCTCCCCTGGACACCAGGATGTTGTGGCTTGTGGGGCAAATATTTTCCCGGTGGGGCTGAAGTTCTCAGTGTAGAAAGAAAAGCCAGAATTCAGAGGATTATGCCTCAGCCACTGTTCTCTCTCTGAGTCTTCTCAAGCTGTCTATTCTACATAGGTGTCATTATTGGGGCTCTTTTTGTAGCAGGGACTCCTTTGCATATTAGGCGACACACCCCTAATGTAGCCAATCCTCCAAGAGCTCACAGAGCTCTTCTTACAGGGGCTACTGTAAGTTCTTGGAGGATTGGCTACATGAGGGGCGTGTCGCCTAATATGCAAAGGAGCTCCTGCTACAAAAAGAGCCCTCACACACCCCTAATGTAGCCAATCCTCCAAGAGCTTACAGAGCTCTTCTTACAGGAGCTACTGTAAGCTCTTGGAGGATTGGCTACATTAGGGGTGTGTCGCTTAATATGCAAATGAGTACCTGCTACAAAAAGAGCCGGGGCGGCGGGAGTCGATTATGCCCTTAGCCGGTTAACTGTTTAGCCAGAAGAAAGCTGTTACCAGGGTAGCTCTCTAAACTGCAAGCTGTCAACCACTTTATTTTTTATGCAACAATTTTTATTAAATTTCTAACGAAAAAGACAAACAGAACCACAAATTACAAAGTACAGAGACCGGGTTCCGTCTCACAATCATTCACCTTATTTAGAATTTCTTCTCCTATTTCTTTGCACCTAACAAATCTTGAATAAGTTAATCCTATTGTTTTATTATAATCAGTTTTTAATAAAGTTCTCAATCCACTTGTGAAATCTCGACCATGCATCTTTAAAGATGTTATCTCTTCTTCCTTGTAGTGATAGAGTTAATTTGTCCATTTCAGCTGTTTCCATTCATTTGTGGATCATATCTTCCTTTGATGGGGTATCTTCTTTTCCCCACATACTGGCATATAAAATTCTGGCTGCAGTCAAACACTTTAGATGACGGTTCTCAGCTGCTGCAAGTTAATCACTTCTGCCAGCCTAAGCAGCAACAATCCTGATAACAAGCCGGCAGGTGGGAGTGATGACTTCTACAGTCAAGAAAGCGAAGACTTAGGCAGCAAAACTCTTGTAAAGGAGACCCGTTTTTTAACACAGTGTTAGAAGGGATCCTAGAGGTCACCTACTCCAACCCCCTTGGTCAGTGCGGGAATTAGTCATCTACAGCACCCCACTCTGCTTAAAGGGGTGCTCACCTTTTTAAAAAAATGTTTTTTAAAAAAGCATTTACAGGAGAAATCCTTGTGGGGCTGTGCCTTTAAGAAAAGGGGCAGAGCCCCCCCCCAAAAGCCCCACCTTAGCTACAGGCCTGGCCAAGGCCATATATCAGCACCTCTGCCCTGCAGCGTTCTCCTCGGGGTCCGAGGAACTAACATCTCCTCTCTTCCCCTTTCTCTAAGGATGGCAGCCGTAACCCCAGTCCGACGGCGTCTCACAACAGCCCTGAACATCTCCTTAAGATATCTCTGGTAAGAGGCAGTATGTGTGTGCTGGGCCTGGCGCCGTGAATTCCATAACTGGGAATCAAGCAAGAGTAAATCTCGTGCTTTGTATGAAGGCGTCTGGGCATGAGAGAGACTGGCAGTGGCTTTTTGGCATATTTCCAGTGCCTGCTATTAGCGACGCCGGGGACTGAAGCGGCCACCTTCTGCATGCATGGGAGGTGGCCTGCTGTTGAGCTGCAGTTCCTCTGGGGCCACCACGTTTGAGGTCCTGCACAGTTCTGGTCGCTCCCTCTGAAAAAGGAGATCACACAGCTGGAAACGGTGCAGAAAGGAGGAACATAAATGAAGAAACCCTTAAGAGCTTCAGACTTTGATGTTCAGCAAGAAGAGGAAGAGGAGGACGAAGAAGAAGAGGAGGAGGAGGAGGAGATTGGATTTATACCCCGCCCTTCACTACCCAAAGGAGTTTCAGAACAGTTTACAATCTCCTTTCCCTTCCCCGCCCCACAACTGCCACCCTGTGAGGTAGGTGGGGCTGAGGGAGCTCGTGAGACAACCGCTCTGTGAGAACTTGTGACTGACCCAAGGTCACACCAGCAGCTGCATGGGGAGAAGTGGGGGATCAGACCTGGTTCTTCCAGATTAGAGTCCACGCTCCTAACCGCCACACCAAACTGGCTCTGATTTGGATGGAATATGACAGACGCTTCTAAAATTGTTGCTGGTCAGGAGAAGTGCATTTATTTAATTCATTTGAACCCTGCCTTTCCCCTCAATGGGAACCCAAAAGCGGCTCATGTTGCTCTCCTCTCCTCCATTTTATACTCACAGCAGCCCTGTGAGGTAGGTTAGGCTGAGAGAGTGTGACTGGCTCAATGTCATCCGGTGAGCTTCCATGGCACAAGTGGTGATTTGGGCGTGGCTCTCCTTGATACTAGTCCGACTCTCTTAACCAGAGAAAGAAAGAGAGAGACCAAGAACCAGGACAATGGGTCACACTCTTCAGGACAAGTTATTTAATTTATATTCAGAACTGAACCTGAAATCTCCTTGTGTTCTACTACTGGGGTTACCAGGTCTTACTTTCCCGCGGCAGGGGGCTCCTGGCTCCACATCAGGATATTTCTGCCCTGCACACAAAACATGTGCAGTGTGTTGACATCACCAGTAGTGACATAATCATGCTGAGGCTGTCACACAGCAACGCTGTAGCGTTCGGGCCAAAAACTCTATGGTAACCATAGAGTGCGCCCCCCCCCCCCCGAATGCTAGAGCGTCACCATGCGATGGCCCCAGTGTGATGATGTCTCTACTGGTGACGTCATCACATTGGTGGTGTCCCCATGGGACGCTGCTGTTTGGGGGTGGGGCTTCCCTGCCAGCCAGAAGGCCCGCCATGGATTGGGGTCCCCAAAATTGGGGGATTCCCCTGCCCTGACCAGGGGGGTGCGCTCGTAATACAGAACAATGTGGGTGAGTATAAACATATAATATTGTGATCAACAATTCTAATACATATTTCCTTCTACGTATACAGACGAAAGAGAAGTCCTCAACAGAACAGGATGGCGAAATTCTCCAGAGTAAACTTCCATTTTGTAGAAAAACGTCTGAAAATATCCTTAATAAAATACAATACATAACATTTTAACTACTATATATGCAACAATTACAAAACCCAGGCAAAATACACTTAATGCTTAATAAAATATTATACATACAAGGGTGTCTCTCCTTATTTCATAGACTGCAATCTTTTCCATACAGAATAATGTACAAAGTCTAAAAGGAAGAGGAATAAAGATAATGTACTCACAATATGATATCGATTTTACAACTTATACACATTCATAAATTAACAATTTGGGGGGAAGCTCTTACCCTAATCCATTGTGCATATACCCCCAAGAGCACTTCGGTCCGGGGCACAACATCGCCTGGTGGTTCCAGGCCCCCGGGAGGCAAGGCTCACCATGACTAGGACCAGATCCTTTTCAGTGGTGGCCCCTACCTGGTGGAACGAGCTCCTGGAGGAGATCAGGGCCCTGCGGGACCTTATGCAGTTCCGCAGGGCCTGTAAGACGGAGCTCTTCCGCCAGGCTTTCACATAGGGGCCACCACTACCACCGCCACCAATGAGGTGGACAACATCGGGGTTAAGGATGGCCCAGGAAGATCTACCACAATTTCTGCGTGGCCACTGGATTTACCTGGTTGAGCTATAGGATAACATCACCCTGGAGAACCATCTGGAGACCATCTTGTTAAATTGAGTATAATTTTATTAACCGTCATGAATGTTTTATTGCTTTTATCTGTTTTATATGGGCTTTGCCCCTTGTAAGCCGCCCTGAGCCCGCTCTGCGGGGAGGGCAGGGTATAAATCTAAATAAATAAATAAATAAATAAATAAATAAATAAATAAAATTGTGCATGGTAATTCTTACAAAAGCAGGCAATATGTTAGTTTTAGAACATTAATGGTTCATGTACCTTTAAATGTGGGACTGAAATTGACAGTCTTTAGAGGCTTTAGTGGATGCACCTGTTAAGGCGTTTGCCCGCTTTTGTAAGAATTACCACACACAGTGGATTAGGGTAAGATCTTTCTCCCAAATTGTTAATTTATGAATGTGTATAAGTTGTAAAATTTATATCATATTGTGAGTACATTATTCCTCTTCCTTTTAAACTTTGCAATGGGCAGTCTATGAAATAAGGAGAGACACTTTTGTATGTATAATATTTTATTAAGCATTAAGTGTATTGAAAAGCACTGAGACTGAGGCATCATTGAGTGATTTTCGGCTCATACTTTACTAAGTGATTTCAGAAGATAGAAGATACGAAGCAAGCCCACGGGCGGCTTAAATGCACAACAACAACTCCACCACCACCCCCGTGATTGGCTATTTACATAATCGTACATCTGATAGGGTTCCTTTTGGCTGTTACTACGATCCTAGGTGCCCATTGTCTCTGAGATCGAAGGTCTGGTTTACCTAGCTGACCGCGAGTGCAGAGCAACCGTGTGCGCGGCCTAAGTTGGTTGTTGTTCAGTCGCACAGTCGAGTCCGACTCTTCGCGACCCCATGAACCAGATCACGCCAGGCCTTCCTGTCTTCCGCCGTCCTCTGAAGTTTGCTCAACTTCATGTTCGTTGCATCGATGACACTGTCTAACCATCTCATCCTTTGCCGTCCCCGTCTTCTTTGACCTTCAATCTTTCCCAGCATCAGGGTCTTCTCCAGTGAGGGCTCCCTTCTCATTTGGTGGCCAAAGTCTTTGAGCTTCAGTTTCATTATCTGGCCTTCCAGGGAACAGTCAGGGTTGATTTCTTTTAGGACTGATTGGTTTGATCTTCTTGCAGTCCAAGGGACTCTATTTTGCCTGGGTTTTGTAATTGTTGCATATGCAGTAGTTAAAAATGTTATGTACTGTATTTTATTAAGGATATTTTCAGAAGAAGTTTTTCTACGAAACGGGAGTTTACTCCGGAGAATCTCGTTCTGTTGAGGACTTCTCTTTCGTCTGGATGCCTAGAAGGAAATATGTATTAGAACGGTTGATCGCCTTAATATTATATGTTTATACTCGCCCACATTGTTATGTATTACAAGCGCCTTTGGGTCCTTGGTGGATTAGCTCCTTTGACTGTGTCCTTCTTGGTGTTTGCTGACCCGGGAGATGGCAACCCCATCTACTGCTGAGGTTTGTCTCTGCTCCACACTCGTCCATGTCAGACTATTGGCCCATCTCTTGCTTAATTGGCTGGCAGTACCTTTTCAGGTGGAGCTGCGGTGGCTCAAGTGGTTAAGACGCTGAACTGCAGGCTGTGGAAGGTCGGTAGTTCAGCAGTTCAAGACCCGGGTGCCGCATGACGGAGTGAGCTCCCGTCTCTAGTTCCAGCTCCTGCCAACCTAGCAGTTCGAAAGCAAGAAATTGCAAGTAGATAAATAGGTACCACTTCGGTGGGAAGGTAACAGTGTTCCGTGTGCCTTGGTGTTTAGTCATGCCAGCTACATGACCACGGAAACATCTTCGGACAGCGCTGGCTCTTCGGCTTGGAAACGGAGACGAGCACCGCAACCCTAGAGTCGGATTCGACAGGCTTTCGAGCAAGAGAAACCTTTACCTTTACCTGACCTTTTCAGGTGTCAGGAAGGGGGCTTTCCAATATATGGTAGATGAGATCCTTTTAATAGAAGATGCTGGGGGGGGGGGTTAAACCTGGAGCCTTCTACTTGGTGGTTAGCTCTGGGCCCCTCTCCTGTTTATTATTTCGCATGCAGTCCCCTGTTCCTCCTTGTCCCAGAAGGGATGGGTGACCCCCACCCCACCCGCTGGAGCCCCGCCTACCTTACAAGGTGCTTGTTCTGGGGGGGTGGGAGAAGGAGGCGGCGGAGGTAATTGGATTTATACCCCGCCCTTCACTTGGAGACTCAGACTGGCTTCCAATCTCCTTCCCTTCCTCTCTCCACAGCAGACACCCGGTGAGGTAGGTGGGGCTGAGAGAGCTCTGAGAGAACTGCCCTTGAGAGAACTGTAGCTTGTCGAAGGTCACCCACCAGCTGCAAGTGGAGGAGTGGGGAATCCAACCTGGTTCTCCCAGATTAGAGTCCGCGCTCCTAACCACCACATCAAACTGGAGAGGAAGGGAAAGTGATTGTAAGCCACTTTGAGACTCCTTAAGGTAGAGAAACGTGGGGTATAAGAACCAACTCTTCAACTTCACTACAAAACGTATAACTCTGTTATGTGGGGATGAGTCCATCCTCCTCCCAATTTTGCAGTTGAAACCAAAGAAGAGTACATCGCGATCATACATTTCTCCATTTGTTCATCCCCTTACTTTGGATTTTCATATGAAAACTCCTCTGGAGATTGGTTGGGAGCCATCTTGGGTGACAGCATTGGTGCTAGCCAGTCAGCACCTATGGAGCCAACTTCTACTTGAATTCTGTAGCACCAAGGTGTCCCCCCTCCCCCCCCCAAGATCTTTTCCCGGAGATGAAAACCTTTGGGACTGAACAGAGCAAGGGCACTTGTGGATCAAATCCACTGCCTAACAGACGTCACCATGTTTTCACCCTTACTGTTTTTAACTCATAGACATCAAGACAGCTGGACCACAACCCGGCAGAAGACGAAATCCTTCTGGAGGAATCTGGTGAGAGATGCTTGCGCTGTGCATGTTGTTTGGCTGCACATTTTCCACATTTAGCCCCCTCCCTCTGCTTGCCCGCAGATGCCAAAAGCCAAGAGTGCCGTGCTCTTTCTTCTAGGACTGTAAAGAACCTATCGCTAACAGTGCCCTAGTAATAATCCAGACTGGAATCTTGGCATGCATTTAGGACTGCCAGGTCTGGGTTGGAAAATACTTGGAGCCAGGAGAGGGTGGGGTTTGGAGAGGGGAGGGGCCTCAGCCTGGTACCATGCCATAGAATCCACCCTTCAAACCTGCCATTTTCTCCAGGGGAGCTGATCTCTGTCAGCTGGAGATCCGTTGTAAAAGTGGGAGATCTCCAGGCCCCACCTGGAGGCTGGCAACCCTATGTGCACTCTACGCAGTGTGTAGTGTCGAAGCTACAATTAGCCTAAAATGCAATAGCGTGTTTGTGGAATGGACTGGCAGCCTTGATTTGCATCTCAGCCCAGTTCAAAGTGGTGGTATTAATGGACCAGTTTCTGGTGTGAAGATTCTTTTAATCTTCCTCTGATATCTGCCTTCCTACCTTCCCACACTAACACCTGGGGCCTGTCCAGGCATCCTCCCACTGAGTGCAACAAGGTCAGGATGAATGGCAGGGCCTTTTTGGCAGTGGCCCCATGATTACCCAGCACTCTTCCAGCGGAGATTATCCTGTCCATTATCCTGCTGTTCATCTGGGCTCCTTTACGATGTAAGTTTAAATAGGACTGCCAGCCCAAGGTTGAGAAATTCCTGGAGATTGTGGGGTAGAGATTGGGGAGGGCAGGGCTTGGGAGTGGGGAGGACCTCAGCAGAGTATAATGCCGTAGACTCTACCCTCCATAGCAGCTGTTTTCTCCAGGGAGAACTGACCTCTGTAGTCTGGAGATGAGGCATAATTCTCTGGGAGATCTCCAGGCCCCATCTGGGGAGGCTAGTAACAAATAAATATACACTGCAAAAACCTTTTAGCAAACTAATGTGTTCTATTTATGGTCATCATTTAGTAAAGTGCATAGTGTATCATTATTTCATCCTAGTCAGGTATAAATATTCATTACATTCAATAAGCAATAACATTCAATACATACAGATTGATAACTACCAGACAATTTTGCATCAGTGTCTTAAATGTCAAGCCCCAACGGGAGTTTCTAGAATTATAAGCCCAGCTGCAGCTGCAGCTTTGAGAATGACAGGAGTACTCCGTCCATGAATGTTAGCTGCATAATGTGTCTTTTGTAGGACCGGCAAAAAACATCCATACAAGAAGGCTGTCCCCCTTTTTGGAAGACTTCATGCAAGGAGAAGTGGGCTTATAATTCTAGAAACTCCCGTTGGGGCTTGACTTTTAAAACACTGATGCAAAATTGTCTGGTAGTTATCAATCTGTATGTATTGAATGTGATTGCTTATTGAATGTAATGAATATTTATACCTGACTAGGATGAAATAATGATACACTATGCACTTTACTAAATGATGACCATAAATAGAACACATTAGTTTGCTAAAAGGTTTTTGCAGTGTATATTTATTTGTTACTAGACCCATCTGGAGACCGGCAACCAGTGTTCCCTCTAAACTGAGTTAGTGTGAGCTAGCTCACAGTTTTTTAGCCTCCGGCTCACACATTTTTGTCTCAGCTCAGGAAGGATGGCTCTAGAGCAAACTAATTTCTGCAGTAGCCAAATCGCTCGCTCACAACTTTAATGTCAGTAGCTCACAAAGTAGAATTTTTGCTCACAGGACTCCACAGCTTAGAGGGAACATGTTTCTAGTCTCTTATGCAACTGGTTAGTTTAAATAGACACATGATGGTGGTGTGATACATTTTTGTAAATGTTGCAATAGCGGCTGTGGAACCAGCCTTTGAATGTCTGGATAAATAAAGCCTGGCTCCTTCTGCATGCCAGCGTACCATTCAGGATGCATGGCGAAAGAGGGTCACAAGGCAGTGGGTAGGCGTTGGGAGCCTGGCCCGCAATCAACCCAGACATTAACCTCTCAGTGGCGTGGAGCACATTCAAAGCATGAGTAGCTGGAAGTGCAGCTAGAAGTGCCAGTTTGGTGTAGTGGTTGGGAGCGCGGGCTCTAATCTGGGAGAACCGGGTTTGATTCCCCACTCCTCCCACATGCAGCTGCTGTTGTGACCTTGGGTCAGTCACAAGTTCTCTCAGAGCTGTTCTCTCAAGGGCAGTCCTCGAAAGAGCTCTCTCAGCCCCACCTACCTCACAATGGTGTCTGTTGCGGGGAGGGGAAGGGAAGAGTTTGTAAGCCGCTCTGAGACTCCCTTGGGTAGTGAAGGGCAGGGTTTAAATCCAGTCTCCTCCTCCTCCTCCTCCTCTTCTCCTTCCCAACCCATGCCATGTGGCTGCTTTCACACCATGGACTTCCTACATTTCAGTCCCCTGAAATGGGTGGGGAGGGGATTGTTGGAGGTGTTTGCAAATACATGGAGTTTTACAAAATGTTTTAAACGGTATTGCACTACTTCTATGCAGCGCTACCTATCTTCCCAAAAGAATTAAATTAAAACAGGGTGCGTAGAGAATCCTCAGGGTCCTGTGACAACTTTGGCGGGGATGGGGTGGGGTGGGGGGCGTGAATGTCCATCAGGTGTGAAAGGGAAACCGTGGCTAAAAAAAACTGAGGGCGATTGTGCCTCTGGCATTCGCTCCACATTTTTCTCCACTGGGAGGGGAAAGTGCGGCTCAAAACCATACTCAGATACCCCAGGACAACGCCCCGTACTGACTGCAAAATCACCCCTGAACAGCCATAAATCTATGCAGAAGGTACCATAAAATCCGATGATCAAAGGAAGTGAAAGCAGCATGGAGTGTGCAGTGTTCCCTCTAAGCTGAGTTAGTGTGAGCTAGCTCAGTTTTTTAGCTCACACATTTTTGTCTTCGCTCAGGAAGGATGGTTCCAGAGCAAACTGATTTATGCAGTGAAGTGGCTAAATTTGCGGATGATACGAAGTTGTTCAGGGTGGTGAAAACCAGTGAGGATTGTGAGGCACTCCGAAGGGATCTGTCAAGGATGGGCAAGTGGGCATCAACATGGCAAATGGGGTTCAATATGGCCAAGTGCAAGGTGATGCACATTGGAGCCAAAAATCCTAAATATAAATACACGTTGATGGGGTCTGAACTGGCAGAGACTGATCAAGAGAGAGATCTTGGAGTTGTAGTAGATAACTCACTGAAAATGTCGAGACAGTGTGTGACTGCAATAAAGAAGGCCAATGCTATGCTGGGGATTATTAGGAAGGGTATTTAAAACAGATCAGCCAATATCATAATGCCCCTATATAAATCAATGGTGCGACCTCATTTGGAATACTGTGTGCAGTTCTGGTCACCACACCTTAAAAAGGATATTATAGCTTTGGAAAAAGTGCAGAAAAGGGCAACTCGACTGATAAAAGGGTTGGAACACTTTCCCTATGAGGAAAGGTTAAGGCGCTTAGGGCTCTTTAGCTTGGAGAAACGACGACTGAGGGGTGACATGATTGAGGTTTATAAGATTATGCATGGGAAAGAGCAGGTAGAGAAAGAGGTACTTTTCTCCCTTTCTCACAATACAAGAACCCGTGGGCACTCCATGAAATTGCTGAGCGGTCGGGTTAGAACAGATAAAAGGAAGGACTTCTTCACCCAAAGAGTGATTAACACATGGAATTCACTGCCACAGGAAGTGGTGGCGGCTACAAGCATGGACGGCTTCAAAAGGGAATTAGATAAGCATATGGAGCAGAGGTCCATCAGTGGCTATTAGCCACAAGGTATAGATAGGGACTCTGGGGCAAGTGATGCTCTGTCATCTTGGTGCTTGGGGGGGTCAACAGTGGGATGGCTTCTAATGTCCTGGCCCCACTGCTGGACCTCCTGATGGCACTGGTATTTCTGGCCACTGTGTGATACAGAGTGTTGGACTGGATGGGCCTTTGGCCTGATCCAACATTGGCATCTCTTCTTATGTTCTTATGTTCTTATGCAGTAGCCAAATGACTCACTCACAACTTTAATGCCGGTCGCTCACAAAGTAGAATGTTTGCTCACAAGACTCCACAGCTTAGAGAGAACATTGGTGGAGGGTACCATGATATCCGATGATCGAAGAAAGCAAACGCAGCATGCAATGCAGAGGGGAATTTCTGTTCCAACGTGGTCTCCTAAAACAATTGAGGGGAAAGCCAGTGCAGAATCAGCCTGAGAGAAAAGGGATTACCCTGAACCGTCTGCAGTCTCTGTTGTGACTTCTCATAGAATCGGAATCAGCAACCAAACAGCTGGGGGAAATCAGCCTGGTGTGGAAGTAGCCAGGCAACAGGAGGAGGTGATGTGGTACCTCAATTTAGGGTGTTGGTCAAAGGAACAACGTTTCCCTCTGCTTTCTGTGGAGGAACATGTAGATCGCCTGACAAAAGCCCCCCCCCCAGACACCAAGGACCACGGTTCTCCTCCGTCCTCATTTATGCCCACCTGCCATAGTGACCGGAGGTTCTTCTTTGTAGATGGAGTGAGCGAACAACTGGAGCCCTTGAAGGCACCTGCTGAAGGGGTGCTGGCAGCCACAAGCAGAGGTGAGTCGGATGGCGGCATCGGATGAGTCAGTTTGGTGTAGTGGCTGAGAGCGTGGGTTCTAATATGGGAGGACCAGGTTTGAGGCCCCACTTCTCCACGTGCAGCTGCTGGCGTGACTTTGAGTCAGTCACAAGTTTTCTCAGAGCTGTTCTCTCAGGAGCAGTTCTCAAATAAGCTCTCTCAGCCCCACCTACCTGTCTGTTGGGGGCAGGGGTCATTTCGTAGAAAAAGAGGTGCAGGCGCTCATTAGCATAACTCATTAGCATGACTTATTTGCATATGCCACACCCCCTGACATCACCGGAAGTGTGTCAGAAGGCAATACCCACCGCTCAGGCTCCAATGGACTGTTTTGGATTGCTAGCTATGGGGGGGGGGGGGAACGTGCAGATCTGCCCTCACAGAGGAGGGAGAGCTTGTACCTGAATAAAACTTGGTCTTAAAGGTGCCACGTGACTGTTTTGGATTGCCAGCTATGGGGGGCGGGGACACGCAGATCTGCCCTCACAGAGGAGGGAGATCTTATACCTGAAGGTGGGGGGGGGGCTCTGCAACTTGGCTGCTTCTTGCTCTTTGTGGCCCGACTGAGGGCTGCTGGGAGCAGGGGGCGGGGATTGTTGCATGTGTCCGCCCTCTGGGCTCCTTACTGCCCGAGCTCCGCTCCTGTGCGCTCCCACAGGAAATGACCCCTGGTTGTGGGGAGGGGAAGGGAAAGGAGATTGTAAACTGCTCTGAGACTCCTTCAGGTAGTTAAGGGCGGGGTACAAATCCAATCTCCCCCTCCTCTTCCTCTTCTTCTTCCTGGTCAGCTAGCAGAAACAAATTCTTGATTTTTTTTTAATTGCAGTTAAAGATATGGGGGGGACACGGGACATGTGGATTTTCCAGCTGATGGATCTCTGAGCCTCTGTTTTGCAGCCTCAATGATTTCCCCCTCTCTCTTTGCAGGAAGGGAACACCCTCACAAGTCGTTGAAGACCTGGTGGTCTCACCTGAGCCCTTTCAACATGATCATCCTTATTTACCTCTTCTTGTGAGTTGGATATATGTCTTGTGGAGGAGCAGGAGGGAGAGCTTTATTTGCACAGAATGCAGGAAGAGGGGAGCAGTGTTCCCTCTAGGCTGAGTTAAAGTGAGCCAGCTCACAGTTTTTTAGCCTCTAGCTCGCACATTTTGACCCTAGCTCAGGAAGGATGGCTCCAGAGCAAACTAATTGATGCAGGAGCCAAATTGCTTGCTCACAACTTTAATGCCAGTAGCTCACAAAGTAGAATTCTTGCTCACAGGACTCCACAGCTTAGAGGGAGCATTGGAGGGAAGGGAACTTGGGCCCAGTTAGTGCTCTCTCAGTCCACCCAGTCTCATAGAGTTGTTGTGAAGATAAAATAGCAACCTGTGTCATTTGCAGAAAGGTACACGGTAAAACGATGCTCAATAAGAGCCAATTTGATGTCGTGGTTAGGAGCGTGGACTCTAACCTGGGAGAACCGGGTTTGATTCCCCACTCCTCCATATGCAGCTGCTAGTGTGACCGTGGGTCAGTTTCAAGTTCTTTCAGAGCTGTTCTCTAAGGAGCAGTTTGTGTCAGAGCTCTCTCAGCCCCACCTACCTCACAGGGTGTCTGTTGTGGGGAGGGGAAGGGAAAGGAGATTGTAAGCTGCTCTGAGACTCCTTCAGGTACTGAAGGGTGGGGTATAAATCCAATTTCTTCTTCTTCTAATAAGCAAACAGGAAGCAGGGTTGGGGACAAATCTGAGGATTTAAAAAATATTCTGAAAATATCTAGAGCCAGTGTGGAGTTAAGAGAGCTGGCTCTGGATCCGGGAGACTCAGATTCAAAGCTTGCTGCTTGACGTTGGGCCAGTCACACGCTCTTAGCCTAACCCACCTCACAAGGCTGTTGTGAGGATAAAATAGAGAGGAGGAGAACAATGTCAGCAGCTTTGTATTTCCATTAGGGAGAAAGCTGAGAGATAAATGAAGTGAATAAAAATTTTTTTTACTGGGATTGCTAGTGCTTTCCCACAGGCTGAATAATACACTTCCAATCCACTTTCAATGCACTCCACAACTGGATTTTACAGCGTGAAACAGCAAAATCCAGTGGCACACCATCGCTAAAGTGCTTTGAAAGTAGATTGAAAGTATGTTATTCAACATGTGTGAAAGCAACCAGCATCTCAGAGCAGGTGAAGCAGTGTGTGGTTTGTAGAAATGAGTAGTAGCACAGTGTTCAGGGGTGGAGTTGGGGGTCAGCAGCTGCCTGAATACTTGGGCTTTGGAGCTTTTCTACTGTGCAGCAACAGTGATCATAGACTTTACATGGTGGCAGAGGTGGGATGGGGCCCACTCCTTCCCGTGGCATACATCCTGGTGTCACAGAGGTGGGGCTGGCTTCTACTCTTCTTCCCCTGTTCCTCTGCCAGGTAGTAAGAAGTGCCTGCTACGTGCCACGGTGCCATCCCTTGCCCAAGTGGGCAGCAGCAGCCACTGGGAACTGCTGCTGCCAGCCAAAGGGAAAGGGAAGAAGAGACATAAACAGCAAATGCTTGGAGATTCACTTGACCACTCTCTCTGTATGGAGACCATAGTAGGGAGGGGGCCCTCTGAAGACCCACAAGAGAAAAGGGCCAGGAATTCTGTGCATGCTCAGATGCTCCTAGAGCTGTTCGCAAGGCCTTTAGTGCCTTCCTGGGGTTGTTTTTGTGTGTCTAACTGCTTCCTGTCTTGCTCAGAGTGGTGATCCTGCTTCTCTCCTCGGGATACATTGGTCTGCGTATTGTCCAGTTAGAGGAGCAGCTGACCTCAATGGGGGCCTGGCCAGAACTGGACCTGCAGCAGCAGTGAGTCTCCCTACAATCCAGTTACAGTATTTTCTTCCCCTTTCTTTTGTGTCTCAGCTTTTCGTTAGCTCTGGGATCTGCAATGCAACTAAAACCTGACATATATTTAAAATATCTCCATGGGGAGAGAGCAAGCAAAAACTTGCAAGAAACTAAAACGGTGCCAGAATTTTGCTACAAACCGTTATTTTCACATGAACATGTGAAGTTGCCTGATGCTGGATCAGAGCCTTGATCCATCAAGGTCAGGATTGTCTACTCAGGCAGGCAACAAGCTGGTCAGGATCCCAGGCATCTGTCTTTTCAATCACCTCCTACCAGATCCTTTTAACTGGAGATGCCATAGATTCAACCTGGGACCTTCTGCTTCCCAAGCAGATGCTCTACCACTGAGCCACATTGAAAAGAATTAAGGAAAGGTTCCCAATCACCCTAACCTCATAGTTCTGTCCTAGTATTAGAGTGCTACAATGTGGGGGGTCACCTGTCCATGGCGACCATCCCAAGGGCAAGAAATCACTCAAAGTTCACCAGAAAGCTGCCTTCCTGGTTATTGTCTTTCTTCCCTTTCACGAGGACCACGAAGGCTAGAAACTTTTCTCTCTTTATTTAAATTTATGTGCATTTTTAAACCCTACCCTTCCTCCAAAGAGCACAGGGCAACAAATGTGATTTTGCAGTCCTCCATGCAATGTTCCCTCTAAACTATGGAGTCCTTTGAGCAAAAATTCTACTTTGTGAGCTACTGGAATTAAAGTTGTGAGCAGGTGATTTGGCTACTGCGTAAATTAGTATGTTCTGGAGCCATCCTTCCTGAGCTAAGACAAATATGTGTGAGCCAGAGGCTAAAGAACTGTAAGCTAGCTCACACTAACTCAGCTTAGAGGGAACACTGCCTCCATGTTATCCTTACCACACCCCTGTGAGGTTGACCCAAATCACCTGGGGCAGTTTAGGCTGGACCTCCCTGCTCCTGGCCCAAACATACACCACAATTCGTGATGCCAGACTCCAGATGGGGCCTAGAGTTCTCCCAGAATCTTGACTGATCTCCAGACGACAGAGATCAGTTACCCTGGAGAAACTGACAGCTTCGGCGGGTGGACACTATGAAATCGCACCCCACTGAGGCCCCTCCCCAGGCTGCAAACCCAAATCTCCAGGCAATTCCCAACCTGGAGCTGGCAACCTTGTTTCCCTGCCCCCCACTGGTGGACAGGAGGGGACCTGGCAACCCCACGACCACGTGGATCAGACCCATATTCTCTCCCGCACAGAGACCTTGACTACCACCTTCCCCATTTCTTGCCATGTTTACATAAATTTGGTAGGGGGGTGTCTTGTTTTGTAAGAAGCCTGTAACCAAGTTGGAGATTATCACAGCCGAGCTGAAGGGCACTGACCGTCACACCCCACAGAGAAATTCCATTATCCCAGGATGGGAACGTTTATCCGAGTATCGATTCACTGTGGAACCCCGTTCAGCAAACCCACACACCCCTTTTTTTTAGCATATGTCTTTTCTTTCTTGGCATAACTCTCTCCTTCTCCTCCCCTCCTGTAACCTCAATGCTGAGCCTTGCTTTATTTGAGGGAGCATCACAGCAGAAGAATGCCGGGGGTGGATGTCGTAACCCTTGGCTTAACTATTTCATCACTGTCTTGGTGACTGACGATGAGTCCCTTTTGGATAATGGATAATTATCCATTATCCATTTTGGCCCTTGAGAGGCTGTCTGGTTATAGTGGTTAGAATGTGGGGCTAAGGTGACCTGGGTGCAGATCCCCTCTTGGCTGTGGAGTTTGCTGAATGATTTTGGGCCAGTCACTAAGAACATCAGAAGAGCCTTGCTGGATCAGACCAGTGAGGGTCCATCTAGTCCAGCATCCTGTCTCACACTGTGGCCGAGTTCCTCTGGAGGGCCAGCAACAGGGCAGAGAGGCCGAGGCCTTCCCTGATAAGAACATCCGAAGAGCCCTGCAGGATCAGACCAGTGAGGGTCCATCTAGTCCCTGCTGTGGCCAACCAGTTGTTCTGGAGGACCACCAGAAGGACATAGAGGCTGAGGCCTTCATAAGAACCTAAGAAGAGCCCTGCTGGATTAGACCAGTGGTCCATCTAGTCCAGCATCCTGTCTCACACAGTGGCCAACCAGTTCCTCTGGAGGGCCAACAACAAGGCAGAGAGGCTGAGGCCTTCATAAGAACATAAGAAGAGCCTTGCTGGATCAGACAGTGGTCCATCTAGTCCAGCATCCTGTCTCACACAGTGGCCAACCAGTTCCTCTGGAGGGCCAACAACAGGGCAGAGAGGCCGAGGCCTTCCCCTGATAAGAACATAAGAAGAGCCCTGCTGCATCAGACCAGTGGTCCATCTAGTCCTGCATCCTGTTTCACACAGTGGTCAACCAGTTCTTCTGGAGGGCCAACAACAGGGCAGAGAGGCTGAGGCCTTCGTAAGAACATAAGAAGAGCCCTGCTGGATCAGACCAGTGGTCCATCTAGTCCAGCATCCTGTTTCACACAGTGTCCAACCAGTTCTTCTGGAGGGCCAGCAACAGGGCATAGAGGCTGAGGCCTTCCCTGATGTTGCCTCCTGGCTCTGGGATTCAGAGGTTCGGTGCCTCTGAATGTGGAGGTTCCCTTCAGTCCCCATGGCTAGTATCCATTGACAGACTTCTCCTCCATGAATCTGTCTAATCCCCTAATCCACTCTTGGCCTAGCCTACCTCACAAGGTGGTTGTGAGTATGTAATAGAAGGGAGGATCACACATGTCCTGCTGAGCTCTGCTAGATAATTTTGGGCCAGTCCCCCCTTGGCCTAGCCTACCTTGCAGGGTGGCTGTGTGTATATAACAGAAGAAGGAAGGATCACATCATGTCCTGATGAACACCTTGAGAGAAGGGCAGGGTAAAAGTGTGATTGGTCCCTCTACCTTGCTAAGCCTGATGATCTTTTCTTTACTGACAGGTACAAAGCAAGCTGAGGTAGGCTGGATCCGGCCCCACTGGGGTCTTTGCATGAACCTTCTGCAGCTATTGTCTTTCCTGCTGGTCGGATCTTTAAGAGAACAGTTTGGGGGCTCCATCCCCCCAAAAAATCTCAGTTTGTGCCAGAAACGTCATAAGTTTCGTTAGAAGCACGACTTTAACATCCTGGTGAGACAAGACCAATGTTTCCTTTTGAGAAGGGCTTAAGGGACCCTTTCAGCACTCACCGGCACTCTGAAGTCTTTTTTCTCGTGGCCAGCAGAGGAAACTCACCTCCCAAGGATAGAGGGAGGAGAACACGAAGAACAACTGAAAAGTGGATATTTTTTGTGTTAAACCACAGACTGGTGGAGGGCTCTTGTTTGGATTAGGAGCGACCTGCAGCACCTACTTGCCACATTGGGGCAAAACGTCCAGATCCTGAAATTGGCATCAACACCACTCTTTTGGCTAGTACAAATATTTCTTCTTTTGCAGAGAGTTTTTCATTATTAATCGTCGGGAATTCTTCCAGAGCCCAAACAAAACCTACCCATTACAGCCGGGGGGGCCAACTCATTTGTTATGAGGGCCGGATCTGACATAAATGAGACCTTGTTGGGCCGGGCCATGTGTGTCATAAAAGGTAATGCCAGGTAGCGGAGATATCAACTTTATAAAGGACACAAACACAATGAAAGGTGTTTTTTTTACTTAAAATAAAAACATGCTTAAAACATTCACACTCTTGCAATATTTTGTTTGTTTAACCGTGTCTGATGCTTTTGCAATCTTGAGTATGCTGTTCAGGTGTGTATCTGTAAGCTGCAAACCTATAATGATGCAGCAGCAGCAGAACTGGAAGAAAAAGCAGAAGACAGCCAGTTCCACTGTGGGCCTGATAGAATGCCTCCGGGGGGGGGGCCTCATCTGGCCCCCGGGCCGCATGTTTGACACCCCTACATTACAGTTTGGAAGGAGCTGTTCCCAAAGTTTTGGAAAGCCCATCCTCCCAAATGGCGGCAATTGGATCAATTTTACTAAAATACCCATAAGAGCTAAGAGTGGAGCCTCTCTGTTCAAAGGCAGTCTACAGTGGGAGCAAGAGGCGGAGGCTGGTTCCTTCTGACCTTGCTGCTCGCTTTCCCAAGACAGGGGCCTGGCCCTTGTTGCGATTGTGATTATTGTGCGATCTGGCAAACAGGCCTATTTTTGACACACTGCAGCTGTGAGACTTGGCCAGACCCTACAGAAGAGGGACAATGTTTTGAAACAGGGAAGCATGGGGTTTGCTTTCCCTGGCAGCAAGAGGGTGGGGAGTGGACTGATTGTGTTTACTTGTATTAAATCCAGTCCCAACCCTATTTGGAAGATTAAAATCTAGCAATTTATATTGCAAAACGGAACGTCTGCTTTGGTGTGCCAGCTGGAATGGAGGCAGATTTCCTTGGGGTAGCGCCACAACCTCTTGCAGGTGCACGAAAGACAAAGTGCTGTATTTCGGACCAGCAAACCGCAGTCTGGTATACCCCCCCCCCAACCTCCACAAAGAAGAAGAGTTGATTTTTATACCCCACCCTTCACTACCCGAAGGAGTCTCAGAGCGGCTTACAGTCGCCTTCCCTTCCCCTCCCCACAACAGACACCCTGTGAGCAGTGTTCCCTCTAAGCTGAGTTAGTGTGAGCTAGCTGACAGTTTTCTAGCCTCCGGCTCACACATTTTTGTCTTCGCTCAGGAAGGATGGCTCCAAAGCAAACTGATTTATGCAGTTTCCAAATCGCTTGCTCACAACTTTAATGGTAGTAGCTCACAAAGTAGAATTTTTGCTCACAAGACTCCACAGCTTAGAGGGATCATTGCCTGTGAGTAACGCTCCCTCTAAGCTGTGGAGTCTTGTGAGCAAAAATTCTATTTTGTGAGCTCCTGGCATTAAAGTTGTGAGCAAGCGATTTGGCGACTGCATAAATTAGTTTGCTCTGGAGCCATCCTTCCTGAGCTATGACAAAAATGCGTGAGCCGGAGGTTAAAAAACTGAGCTAGCTCACACTAACTCAGCTTAGAGGGAACACTGCCTGTGAGGTAGGTGGGGCTGAGAGAGCTCTGGGAGGAGGAGGAGGAGGAGGAGAAGAGATTAGATTTATACCCCACCCTTCACTACTCAAAGGAATCTCAGAGCAGTTTACAATCTCCTTTCCCTTTCGCTCCCCACAAATGACACCCTGTGAGGTACGTGGGGCTGGAAGAGCTCTTTTGAGGACTGCTCTTGAGAGAACAGCTCTGGAAAAACTTGTAGAAACAACAGAGAGATCACGGGAAGGATGCAAGCAATGACGAAAACAACCATGATGCAGTATTATTGTTGAAGAAACACTACTCGCGGCAAAATAGCAGTCTAAATATATTTTCATAATACTACATCACTGTTGTTTTCATCACTGAAAGAACTTGTGACTGACCCAAGGTCATACCAGCAGCTGTACGAGGAGGAGGTGTGGGGAATCAAACCTGGTTCTCCCAGATTAGATTCTGTCGCTCTTAACCACTAAATCATGTTGACTTCTACAAACATCTCTCCTTATATATAATTGTCACTTGGGGTGGCAAGATTCGATGTGTGGCAAAATCAGTTCGCTCCCTGCTGTGTCACTCACCCCGAGTCCGTATCCATTGCCTGCCTGCTTCCCGTAGTTCTGCCCACACAGCCTCTGACCACACTCTTCCCCTGACTCTCCAGGGAGCCATCCAACGGTATGGACGCTCCAGTGGCTGCTCCTGCGGAGAGGCAAGAGGACGGCCCCGCCTGGCCTTGCCGTGGCCTGCTTGCACCCTCCGGCCCGAACCACCATGGCCGGTGCCACCGACATCACCTTTCCCCTTGCCAGCCTCCGTACGCCGCCTGCTCATCTCTCCCTCTGCTGCGCTCGCCCTGGCCATGACAGCGGCACCAGGAGGAGGAGTCTGAAGTGAAGGAACATGGGGAGGGGCGTCCCCTGCAGTCTCCACGAAGCTGTTGGGTGCCATGGATGCTCCGGCAGACACTCACAAAGGGAGGCAGGAGGACGGTCCCGCCTGGCCTTGCCGCAGTCTGGCCCCCCCCTCCCGGCCCAGCCCGAGCCGCACTGGCCTGCGCCACCGATGCCGCCTTCTCACCTGCGGCAGCCTCCCTCCACGGCTTGCTTGCCCCTCCCTCGGTGTCAGCCATGACACCAGCAGCACGAGGGCGGCTCTGAGGTGAAGGCCCGCGGAGAGAGATGGTGGGCAGCCAGGAGGGAGGGAGGCGGCCAGCACAGCGGCTACCCCAGACACAGCACACTCCAGCCGGGGACATGAACGACAGCACGAGGCCGTCAGGACGGGCAGGCGCCGCTGATGGCGGGGGAGAGGGTTGGGGGCCTGGAGGGAGACAGTGGAGGGGAGACCATCAGGTCCCTGAGTGGACAAAGTTCAGGATAAGCTTTCATGGGCCTCAGGGGCGGACCACAAGCCGACTCACTCGACAGGGGAGGGAAACACTGCCGGCCCGGCCTGTCGCACCTCAACAACAGGCTCTCGGAAGGGAGCAGAAAGCGGGGGGGGGGAGCTCTGTCTGCTCAGAGACAGCCCGCCCACAGAACTGCTGCCGGCCCGTCCCCTTGCCCCGCCACTCATGGCGTCTGGGGAGCGGGAAGAAAGCGGCGGGCCGGGGAGAGGAAAGGCCCCACGTCTAGCTACAGCTCGTTGTCTCGCTTCCACAACAGGCTTTGTTTGACGCACTCCCGCGCCACTCATGGCGTCTGGGGAGCGGGAAGAAAGCGGCGGGCCGGGGAGAGGAAAGGCCCCACGTCTAGCTACAGCTCGTTGTCTCGCTTCCACAACAGGCTTTGTTCCTAGTAAGAACATAAGACAGACTGTCAAAACATTTTTAAATTGCAGAATTTCTGTGCCCAGGTTGCAGAATTATAACCAGTCCTTATGACAGAGAATGGGGAGGCATCCTTCCTCTCGCACTGGGCTTCCCAGTCTGCAGGCTATGCCGCCATCAGCCAGCCACACAGCAGGCCCCAGAGTGCTCGTGTTCACCGTTGGCTGTGTCTGTGGGTCCAGTGAGTGCGTGCTTCCCTATCCCTGTACACATCACACACACTGGGTGTGTTCAGACGGGGCATTTGCAACGGTATAGGTGCCGGTTGGAATGCAAGAAAAATCCCATAAGAGTTGTAACCCTAACCCAGTTTCCCAGGAGGAGGAGTTGCAGATCTCTAAATAGCAACCTTTTTCTTCATGTGAGCCCCAACTCCTGCCAAGCCTGCGCTGGCAGGAGAGGGCTGATTTGCCTCCTCGTGAGGCAGGAAAAGAAGGGCACCGGTGCTGCGAGAAGCGCAGCGCCAGGCAGGGGGCGGAGCCAGCCTATTTAGGCTCGGTTCTCACCCTGCCTCAGCAGTTCTTCGATGTGCTCGGCTGGTGAGGAGATTCGAGCATGATGGAAGAGCTCTGAGCCTACCTTTGAGCCTTGTCCTCAGGCGACAGCAGCTGCGGGAAGCTCTCCCAGGAGGAGGAGCCAACCACAACATGGCTGCCCCAGGAGGAGGAGGAGCCAATCACAAAATGGCTGCTGCAAGAGGAGGAGCCAACCACAAAATGGCTGCCCTGGGAGGCGGAGCCAAACAAATAGTGCCAGCCCAAGTGCGGGGGAGAAGAAGGGTATTTAAAAATACACTGGAAAAGAGGAGTGAGAGAGAATAAAGCCAATACTTGGTGGGAACTGCCACTGAAACAATGTTATTGTAGTCTTCATATCCAACCAGATCTCCAGTGGCGAATCAGAAGCCCTGCTGGGTGAGAGCCCAACCCACTTCCTTAAAAACATTTGGTGGGCACCAAGAAAGCTTCTGGGGGCCCCATGGTGCCTTCATGCAGCACGTTGGGGACCCCTGGATTAGGGTCTGTTGCCCGGTATCAGTGCATGCTGGTTGCAGGATTTTTGTAAAAGATACCAATCAAAGTACACATGCAGGAAGAGAACAGAGTTTGAGTCCAGGGCCACCTTCAAAACCAGCAGAGTTTTATTCTGGCTATAAGGTTTTGTGTGCATGCACATTTCTTATACCTCCTTATAACCTGAATAAAACTTTGTTGGTCCTTAAAAAGGATATTATAGCTTTGGGAAAAGTGCAGAAAAGGGCAACTCGAATGATAAAAGGGTTGGAACACTTCCCCTATGAGGAAAGGTTAAAGGGCGTAGGGCTGTTTAGCTTGGAGAAACGACAACTGAGGGGTGACATGATCGAGGTTTATAAGATTATGCATGGGATAGAGCAGGTAGAGAAAGAGGTACTTTTCTCCCTTTCTCACAATGCAAGAACTCGTGGGCACTCCGTGAAACTGCTGAGCGGTCGGGTTAGAACGGATAAAAGGAAGTCCTTCTTCACCCAAAGAGTGATGAACACATGGAATTCACTGCCACGGGAGGTGGTGGCAGCTACAAGCATGGAGGGCTTCAAGAGGGAATTAGATAAGCATACGGAGCAGAGGTCCATCAGTGGCTATTAGCCACAAGATATAGATAGGGACTCTGGGGCAAGTGATGCTCTGTCTTCTTGGTGGTTGGGGGGGTCAATAGTGGGAGGGCTTCTAATGTCCTGGCCCCACTGGTGGACCTCCTGATGGCACCTGGTATTTTTGGCCACTGTGTGACAGTGTTGGACTGGATGGGCCTTTGGCCTGATCCAACATTGGTGTCTCTTATGTTCTTATGCCTGGGGCAAGTGATGCTCTGTCTTCTTGGTGTTTGGGGGGGGCCAACAGTGGGAGGGCTTCTAGTGTCCTGGCCCCACTGGTGGCACCTGGTATTTCTGGCCACTGTGTGACACAGAGTGTTGGACTGGATGGGCCTTTGGCCTGATCCAACATTGGCGTCTCTTATGTTCTTATGTTCTTATGCTCTTATGTCTTAAAGGTGCCCCTGGACTCTATTCTGCTGCTTCACGGCTACCCACCTGGATCTACATACCGGAGAAGTAAGGCTAAGTGGTTAAGGCATAGTTGCTCTGTTTTTAAGTAATCCCCAATCAAGTCAGCAGAGCTGCGGTGGCTCAAGTGGTTAAGACGCTGAACTGTAGGCTGTGGAAGGTAGGTAGTTCAGCAGTTCGAGACCCGAGTGTGCCGCATGACGGAGTGAGCTCCCGTCTCTAGTCCCAGCTCCTGCCAACCTAGCAGTTCGAAAGCAAGAAAAACTGCAAGTAGATAAATAGGTACCACTTCGGTGGGAAGGGAACAGCCTTCCGTGCGCCTTGGTGTTTAGTCATGCCGGCCACATGACCACGGAAACGTCTTCGGACAGCGCTGGCTCTTCGGCTTTGAAACGGAGATGAGCACCGCAACCCTAGAGTCGGACTCGACTGGCTTTCGAGCAAGGGAACCTTTACCTTTTAATCAAGTCAGCAGGCTAGGACATTTTACATGCAACCCTCTCCACTCGTCTGCCGGACCTGAGGCTGGTGCTAGGGTTGCCAAACTCCAGGTGGGAGCTGGAGTTTTTACAACTGATTTCCAAATTACAGCCATTCACTATGCCAGGGTTAGGGATGCCAGCCTCCAGGTGGGTCAAGTAAGGAATAAATATACACTGCAAGAACCTTTTGTAAAATAACGTGTTCTGTTTATAGCTATCATCCTATAAAGTGCATAGTGTGCTATTATGACATCCTTGTCAGGTACATACATTCAGTTTCACAATAACATTCAGTTCATTCAGTTTAGCAACTACCGGTCAATTTACCATCAGTATTTTAAAAGTCAAGCCCCAATGGGAGTTTCCAGAATTACGAGCCTGCTTCTACTTGCACGAAGTCTTCCAAAAAGGGGGGAAAGCTTTCATTTTCAGTTGTGTTGATGCTTATTGCCGGTCATACAAAAGACACACTGTGCAGCTAAAATTCACGGATGGAGTGCTGCTGTCATTCTCATTGAATGAATGAATTAAGTTTTGACCAGGGGTCATTTCCTGCAGGAGCGCACAGGAGCGGAGCTCCGGCAGTAAAGAGCCCAGGGGGCGGGCACATGCAACGTCCCACCCCCTGCTCCCAGCAGCCCTCAGTTAGAGCAAGAAGCAGCCAGGTAAGCTGTAGAGTCCCCCCCTCCGGTCCCCGGTCCAAAACAGTCCAGTGGCACCTTTAAGACCAAGTTTTATTCAGGTACAAGCTCTCCCTCCTCTGCGAGGACAGATCTGCATGTCCCCGTCCCCCCAATAGCTAGCAATCCAAAACAGTCCAGTGGAGCTTGAGCGGTGGGTGTTGCCTTCT
>NW_015169813.1:2982-17693 GCF_001447785.1 Gekko japonicus | reverse complement strand
GGATTGCAAGACTAGATCTAATGGGTGGAAATGACAAGGGAGTCCATACTGGCTAAATATCAGGAGGAACTTCCTAACTGTAAGAGTGGTTGAACAGTGGAACAGACTGCCTCGGGAGGTGGTGGATGCTCTTTCGCTGGATGTTTTCAAGTGGAGGCTGGACGACCATCTTTCGGGTATGTTGTAGGTCTATCTTTCGGCTCTGCTCCTGCAGAGTGCAGGGGGTCGGACTAGATGACCTGCAAAGTCCCTTCCAGCTCTAACATTCTATGATTCTATTAACACAAGGGCCAATACAAGTGACCTGATGCGTTTCCACCCTATTGGGGGCCTTCTTCAGAGGTCAAATATTTTGAGGTCCAGATAGACACGTTACAATGTTACATATCAGAATGAAATAACCAATCAGTTATTACTGGGCCAAAAAAGGAAAGCTGTAGAAAAGAAGAAAATTGAACATGAATAATTGTAACGAGGCTTTCACTGGGCCTTTATCTGTTTTTAACTGTCTTTCTAATAAATAGATGTTTTTTCATCTATAACAAGTTTACACTCGGTTTTTAATATTGGCCCTCTATCGGGCTGCTTTCTCACCCTCGTGGTTCTCGATTCCAGTTTTTGGGTCGAGTTTGTTTTCCCCTCCCTGTGTCTTTCTGCCCCCCCCAAATCGCCAGAAATTTTCAAAGCCGAAAGTTGGCAGTCCGGTATCTCTGCTGTTCCTGAGAAGCACAAGTGAGGAGCCCTGCAAGGCATTTCTGGCAAAGGGTTTACTGGTTGTTGGTGGAGTGTTGCTGGCCGAATACTCTCCAGGTGCGGCCAGCCTCGGTGGTGGAGGCAGCTTTGTGCGGGTTGTCGGTGGAGGGTTGGTGGCCGAACAGTCTCCAGGTGCGGTAGTCCTTGGCGGTGAAGGCGGGGGTGTACAGAGACAGACCCGGGACGTAGCCCGGCTTCCCTGGCAGGTCTTTGGCACAGCGATTGCGGTTGACAACTGGAAAGAAGGAAGGCAGAATTGGGGTGGGGGGAGAGTAGGCCGCAAAGGGGCAGAGGGCGTTCAGCCTCCAGGCCGAGTCCCAGATAAAGTCGGGTTGCCGGCCTCCAGGTAGCTGTAGCAACCCGAGCTGCAGTGTGTCAGGTAGCCCTCCTTCCCGTTCTCAGCTCTCT
This sequence comes from Gekko japonicus, assembly GCF_001447785.1. Classification (NCBI taxonomy): domain Eukaryota; kingdom Metazoa; phylum Chordata; class Lepidosauria; order Squamata; family Gekkonidae; genus Gekko; species Gekko japonicus. The sequence goes on along the minus strand of NW_015169813.1, from coordinate 16,532 downwards.
CCTACTCAGCTATTGTGTGCTATCTTATGTAGATTATGTAGAACACCTTGTAGATGTTCCAGCTGCAGTTTACACGCCTGGGAAAGTTAACAGCTTTTCTGCTATGCCCGCTTGCTTTGCTGCACACGCAAGATCTATCCATTGGCTTATGCTTACGGGGGAATGTTTGATTTCACTATAAGTCAGAGGCCCTAGTACTGACGGCCATTCCTGACACAATCTGTACACGTTTTCTTTAGTACTGGATCCACTAATAAACAGTTATCTTCTTATGAAGCCCTGTGCGGTGTGACCTGGCTAAGGAGCCTGACATAGTGTTAGGAAAGTCAAATAACAAAACAATATACACTGCAAGAAACTTTTGTAAATTAACGTGTTCTATTTGTAATTGTCATTCTATAAAGTGCATAATCAATATATTAAAAAGTCAAGCCCCCATGGGAGTTTCCGGAATTGCAAGCCCGCTTCTACTTGCACGAAGTCTTCCAAAAGGGGGGGGGAGTTTTCAATTGTATTCTGTCGATGCTTATTGCCAGTCCTACGAAAGACACATTGTGCAGCTAAGATTCATGGACAGAGCGCTCCTGTCATTCTCAAAAACCGCATGTGCAATATCGATGCAAAATTGACTGGTAGTTGTTAAATTGAATGAATTGAATACATGTACCTGACTAGGATGCAATAATAGCTACACTGTGCACTTTATAGAACGACAATTACAAATAGAACACGTTAATTTACAAAAGTTTCTTGCAGTGTGCATTGTTTTGTTATGAGCCTCCAGGTAGCACTTGGAAATCTCGCGGAATTACAACTGATCTCCGGGCTACAGAGATCAGTTCCCCTGGAGAAGATGGCTGCTACGGAGGGAGGAGTCTATGGCCCTGCACCCCGGTAAGGCCCTCCCCCTCCCCAAACCCCGCCCTCCTCCGGCTCCACCCCCTCAAATCTCCTGCAATTTCCCAACCCCGAGCCAGCAACCCTACTGATAAGGGAAGCTCACTTATCCTCTCTTTTACTCCTACCCTTCCTTGAAGGGACCAGCATACCGTCTTCTCCCCACTTTCCTTTTGTCTCAACACCAGCCCTGTAAGGGTCGTAGGGAGGTAGTTGAAGCAAAGTGAGTTTCAATACGGGTTGGGCGGGAGTGGGTAGCTTTGGTTGAGAGAGTCCTGAGTTCATACTTCATCAAGAGCCTTCCACCATCTCCCTCAAAGCTACCTCACAGGGCTGTTGTAAATAATAATAATAATAATAATAATAATAATAATAATAATAATAATAATAATAATAATAATAATAATAATAATAATAATAGATTGGATTTATACCCCGCCCTTCACTTGGAGTCTCAGAGCGGCTCACAATCTCCTTTCCCTTCCCCTCCCCACAACAGACACCCTGTGAGGTCAGCGGGGCTGAGGGAGCTCTCTCTCGAGGACTGCCCTTGAGAAAACAGCTCGGCGAGAACTTGTAACTGACCCAAGGTCACACCAGCAGCTGCATGTGGAGTAGGAATGGGGAATCAAACCTGGCTCTCCCAGACTAGAGTCCGCGCTCCTAACCACACCAGACTGGAAGACGCAGGCGAAGGGTACAATGAAGGTGTAGCAGGAACAGCACGCAAAGCAGAGGCTGGTGGGAAAAGGTGTGTCCTCCTACTGGAATCTCCAGGCGGGGGTCTGGAGACTGCCCCGCCCACTATTACAACTGATCTCCAGATGACCAAGATGAGTTCCCCTGGAGAAAATGGCTACTCTGGAGGGTGGGTCTGTGGCATCGCACCCTGCTGAGGGCCCTCCCCTCCCGAGGCTCTACCCCCCCCCCCAAAACCCAGGTATTTATTTCCCAATCCAGAGCGGACAACCCTTACCCAACGCTTGGGGGCTCCGAAGCGGCCACCGGAGTGGCAGAGTCGGCCAGCCACCAAAGGGGCGAGGCTGGCTGGTGCGTCACCAGCACTTCAGGTGACAGACAGCCAAAAGATTCCTCCCGTATCTCCCTCGGACACTCCTTACCGTATTCCTTCCCAGGAATGGGCTCATCTTGCCAGCGAAAAGCACCCCAGCGGGTCTCAGGTTTCAAATACTGAGCGGGGACAATCGGGTCGTACCAGCTGCTGTCCCGCAAATGCTGGGCATACGCTGCAAGGAAACCCAAAGTGAAAACAGGATGAGTCCCTCCCCCACTCCCCTGCCCGCCCCCAGTGGTGCAAGGCCAACGCCATCTTTAAACAGTCAAATAAGAAAAGGGATAATATTGAAAACTGTTTTTTTTAATGCCGGTTGGAGATAGGAAGCTACTATTCAGGGCTTTTTTTGTAGCAGGAACTCCTTTGCAGATTAGACAACACATCCCTAATGTAGCCAATCCTCCAAGAGCTTACAGTAGCCCCTGTAAGAAGAGCTCTGTAACCTCTTGGAGGATTGGCTACATTAGGGGTGTGTCGCCTAATATGCAAAGGAGTCCCTGCTACAAAAAGCCCTGCCTGTTATTGTTTGGGATCGGGTAGGGCCCTTGCACCCGCCTATGGTTCTGGCAGAGCCGTAGCTACAGTGGGGCATCTCGGGGCCATGCCCCCTTATTTTAGGGAAGTGCCTTTTGCCTGTTTTTCCCTCTTAGGAACCCTTCCTGTACCAACTGGAAGGGGGAGCTGTACTGCAGAAGAATCTAGGTGCACTCCCATTTTGCCAGAAGAAAGAGGCTGCCCACTGGGGATGCATTGTCCATCCATACGCCAGTCCCCCTCTGTCATGATCTGGGCTGTGCCACCAGAGGCCTACTAGGCCCAGGGAGCCTGGCTAGCAGTAGGGGAGGCTGGGCCTACAAACCCCAGAAGGCCTTGGGAAGTTTTGGCACCTATTTTGACCAACAGGGAAGAAGAGGGCTGGGGAATAAAAGAACTGGTACAAGAGGAAAAAGCTGTTCTTCTTCCCAGGAGACCGGGCCAGAATAAAGAGGCTGCTGTGGGGAAGAAACCCTCATCCTGAGGGAAGGGTAAGTAGTCTAAGGCCACTTGAGATAGTGAGCTAGGGACAGTATATTCAGACATGTTAGGGCATTTGATTTCTTTTCTTTTCACCCACTTACTGTTATTATTCTGCGCCTTGTTGTTTGACCTCCTTTAAAATAAACTATTTTCCTTGTTGTACTCTGCCTGGTCCTCACGCCTGTTATTCAGCCAAAAGGGGGGTCTGAAGGTCTTGAGAGGGTGCTCTGGGCCTTCTCAAGGGATCCTAAACCCAGAGTGGTGGCAGCGTCAGGTGACACCCCACCTGAGCCGTGACACCCTCTCTGGCTGATACTTTGAAGTTGCCCTCCTCCCAGAGGTCTGTGTTCAACACACTGGAAGGAAAAGGCAATCATGCTAGGAAAAGCGGATTGCGGGAGGAAAGGGGGAAGACCCAACAGGAGAGGGATGGACTCGGTGAGGGAATCCACGGCCCTCAGTTTGCAAGACCTGGGCAGCCAACGATAGGATGTTTTGGAGGCCATTAATTTATCAGGTCATCATAAGTCAGATGTGACTTGGCAGCATTTAACACCCCCAACCCACAAAGATGAGGTGGCCCGGTTTCTGGAAGTCAACCAATGCCTTTGGAATTCCACGAAAGGTTCCATTTCTCCGTTTCCCAGTAGCGCACTTTGTGTCTTACATTTGCCCGAGAGTTTTGTCATTTCTCTGCCCTTTCATCCCTTTCCTGTTACTGGTGCAAATGTACAGCTTTGGTTTAAACCACAAAAAAGCACCCTTCCTACAGCTGAAGGAGTTCATCGAGATGCTTCCAGCCAAGGCACAAGTACACTGATGCGTGTTGAAGAGGACTGCCAAAAAGCCATGCCTGCATTAGGGATGCCAACCTCCAAGTGGGGCCCGGGGAATCCCTGGAATTACAGCTCCTCTCCAGACTACAGATTATCAGTCCCCCTGGAGAAATTGGATGCTTTGGAGGGTGGACTCTATGGCATTCTACCCCACAGAGGTCCCTGACCCACACAGGCTCCACCTCCAAATCTTCAGGACCTTCCCAACCTGGAACTGGCAACCCTACCCTCTCTCACTGGTGGCCAGGGGGGACCTGGCAACCCTAGGGTGTATGCACGGTGGTAATGGGTGTGTGTGTGTGTGTGAAACATGGAAGTAGATGGCCCCTGTTTCCTCTGCAGCCTGTACCAATCTTAGAATTTGCAAAAATCCTTATTAGATCAGTCTCCAAGAGACTGGAACGCAGGACAGCACTAAACCCATTCAGACAGGATATGCTGTAAGCGGATCCTGACATGTTCCTCACATACACACCCCTGCAGTTGCCCACTTAAACAGAACAAGTTTGAGTCCAGTGGCACCTTTAAGACCAACAAAAGTTTGATTCTGGGTGTCAGCTTTCAGCAACCATTACATATCGGTAGAGGGTGAGGAGGGTGTTACCAAGAACAGCCAATTAGAGTCAAGATGCATAAGTAACTGAGCAGTAAATATCGCTAAGACTGGATGAAGGCAATTGGTAAGCCTTATGAACAACAGCAAATTAGCATACAGCCTAATAAAAGAGTTTACAAACAGATGGGAGAATCGAATGAGGTCAGCATGCGTGGCGAGGTAAGAAACCAATATCTCTGTTAAGCCCCGGGGGTTCCACTGTCCTGAGTGTTGTAACAACTTTTAACTCAGCAATCTCCCGTTCTCATCTGTTTCTGAAGTTCCTTCACAAGGTCTTCAAGGTGGCACTGGACTCAAGCTTTGTTCTGCTGCTTCAGACCAAGACGGCTACCCACTTGAACCTAGCTGAGTGTAGTTATTGCTTGAATACAGCTGTTTGGTTTGAGGGAAGGGGTGGGATACACAGGACCAACATCTGGCAGGAAGTGTAGGCATCTGTGAATGCTTTCCCCCCAAGGGTAAAGGCTCAGAAAGTATCAGATGTTTCCTTACCGGCTGGCAGTTTCTTTTCCCGCTTGGCATGGGACTTGTACCAGCGGTGGTAGGCTTCCCGGCCGATGCCGTTGGTGAGGGTATACCAGGCGTCGCGGTTGGGGCAATTGGTGAGGCCCGTGTACCAGGTCTGAGGGATAGCGTCCCGCCCCATGGGGGTGAACTTCCAATGGATGGCCTGCTTGATGACGGGCGCATTGCGAGGCCCCCTCAGCGTTAGGTACTCATCGCTGCAGAGAGGGGGGGGGGAAGTGCCAGACTCAATAAGAGGCAGTCGGGTGTAGCAGGAAGAACAGCCAGTACGAACTCGGAGTTCCAGTTCCCAGTCATTTTGAATTCCTCTACCTCGCAGGGTTGTTGTGAGGAGACCAGGCTCATTTACGTCAACAGGCCCAGCTTAAAGGGGTGTTTGTCCTAAAAGGAGGCCTTCACTTGCCTACAACGTTGCCTCAGGGTCAGACCCCAGTGACTACCTCGCTGAGCACCATTTTTTTCCCCTGACTGACATTGGTTCCAAGATTTTTGGTAGAGAAATCATCAACCCCAAGAGCTGCAGCCCAGAGTCAAGACCCTTTTAATTGCCGCTGCCAAAACTTGAACCCGTGACCTTTTTCACACAAAGCAAGGGCCCAGTGAGTGAGCTACGGCCTCTGCTCCTTCTCTTTCCCCTTTCTCGAACCTTCCTGATTTTCCCTCTCTCGTCCACACTTGGGGCCGACCCACCTTTCCGAACTGCCTTCTACCTGTGATACAAGTAGCCACGCAGGATCAGGCCAGACAGTTCATCCAACCCAGCATCCTGCTTCCAACAGTCTAACCCAACTCTGGAAAGCCCCACGGAGGGAGGAAGAGATCCAAGACCCTCTTTGTCTCAGCAGATGGGACTTGGAGATACTCTGCCTCTGCAGCTGGAGGCTCTATCTGGCCCGCAAATTTCAAAACGGGGAGGGACTCCTGAGAATCGACTCGGGAGAGTGATAAAACAGATGGAGAATCACTTTTAAGCAACTGCCATTTATTTATATCCCACCTTTTACCCCAACGGTAGACCCAAAGTGCTTTAACATCACTAGAAACGCAGAGTTGAAAGGGTCCCCAGGGGTCATCTAGTCCAACCCCCTGAACAATGCAGGAAATTCATAACTACTTCCCCCTAGTGTTCCCTCTAAGCTGAGTTAGTGTGAGATGGCTCACAGTTTCTTAGCCTCTGGCTCACACCTTTTTGTCTTAGCTCAGGAAGGAGGGCTCCAGAGCAAACTAATCTATGCAGTAGCCAAATTGCTCGCTCACAAAGGAGAACTTTTGCTCACAAGACTCCACAGCTTAGAGGGAGCCCCCCCCACTCCCCCAGTGACCCCCTGCTCTGTGCCCAGAGGGAGGGGAAATCCTCCAGGATCCCTGGACCAAACTGATCCGGAGGAAAATTCCTTCCTGACCCCAAAGTGGTGACTCCTGTTACCCCGGGCATGTAAGAAAGGGCCACAAGAGCCGAGCACTACACTCATCCTTTCCTGCCCTCCTTGTCGTTCTCCTCTCCTCTGTTCTACCCCCACAACAACCCTGCGAGGTAGATTAAGACGAGAGCGTGTGACTGGCCCAAGGTCACCCGTCGAGTTTCCATGGCCCAAGTGGGGAACTTGAACCTGGATTTCCTAGATCCTAGTGCAACCTTTTAGCCGCTACACTACAAGTTGGAAGAAATAAGTCCACAAAAGCCTGCATTTTTATTCAGCTGCTCTAGAAGAAGAGGAGATTGGATTTATACCCTGCCCTTCACCACTCAAAGGTGTCTCCGAGCAGCTTACAAACTCCTTTCCCTCCTCCTCCTCCCCACAACAGACACCCTGTGGGTAGGTGGAGCTGAGAGAGCTCTGACAGAAACTGCTCTTTTTAAAGAACAGCTCTTATCAGAGCTATGGCTTGCCCAAGGTCATCCAGCCAGGTGCAAGTGGAGGAGTGGGGAATCAAACCCGGTTCTCCCAGATTAGAGTCCGCGCACTTAACCATGACACCCAACTGGCTCTCTAGCGAAACAAACAAAAAACCTTCATAGATTTTGTACTATGACATGTGGCAACTTCGTTCCTTCAATGACTCTCATCGATCAGTTGAGCATTTTTTTACTTGTGACCAGTGTTCCCTCTAAGCTGAGTTAGTGTGAGCTGGCTCATAGTCTTTTAGCCTCCAGCTCACCCATTTCTGCCTCCACTCAGGAAGGAGGGCTCCCGAGCAAACTAGTTTGTGCAGCAGCCAAATTGCGGGCTCAGAACTTTAATGCCAGTCGCTCACAGAGTAGAAATCTTGCTCATAAGACTCCACAGCTTAGAGGGAGCATTGCTTGTGGGCCCAGTCCCCCCCACACACCCCAGTTTCTAGGTAAAATAAGTAGACTTTGGGGATTCCTGAGTTAGGCAGCCACTTTAATCCAGAGTTTCAGGATTAGGAACTGTACTGATTCAGGGCTCTTTTTGTAGAAAAAGCCCAGCAGAAACTCATTAGCATAATAGGCCACACCCAACAGCAAACTCCATTAGCATATTAGGCCACACCCTGACGGCACCGCTCATTAGCACATTAGGCCACCCCCCCATGTTACCAGAAGTGTGGTCATCCAGCCACACCCACCTTTCCCTTCTTATTCTGTTTACCTTGTTTGTTGTCAAAACCCAGGGCTTTTTTTGTATCACACGCATTTCTTCTCAGAACTTCAGCGCTTGCCGCTGTTCTTGGGAAACTCACTCCTTTTGCAAACTGGATCAGAGGTTGCTTCAGCAAAACGACAGACGTTCAAAAGGAATTCCCTTCTGTTTTAAACCCTTCTGTTTACATCGATTACTTAGATCACTTTTGACAAAATTTAAATTGACGCTTAAGTGGCTTGGATTCAATGCTCCCTCTAAGCTGTGGAGGCTTGTGAGCAAAAACTCCACTTTGTGAGCTACCGGCATTAAAGTTGTGAGCGAGCGATTTGGCTACTGCATAGATTAGTTTGCTCTGGAGCCCTCCTTCCTGAGCGAAGACAGAACTGCGCGAGCCGGAGGCCAGAAAACTGTGAGCTAGAGCTCACACTGATTCAGCTTAGAGGGAACACTGCTTGCATTTAAAAATTATAACTCCAAGACACAGGTCTTGAGTCGATATGCCGGGGGAGTCCACAGCAATGCTCCCCCTAAGCTGTGGAGTCTTGTGAGCAAAAATTCTACTTTGTGAGCTACTGACATTACAGTTGTGAGCTAGTGATTTGGCTACTGCATACATTTGTTTACCTTGGAGCCCTTCTTCCTGAGCGGAGACAAAAATCTGTGAGCCGGAGGCTAAAAAACTGTGAGCTAGCTCACACTCACTCAGCTTAGAGGGAACACTGGCCCACAGAGGAATGGCAGATGCTGCTTGTTGCCCCCTCAACCAGGGGACACCCACCTCTGAGTTCTTACATAAAGCCCCCCAACTCCACTCCAGAAAACTTTCAGCCTGCCCCGTCTGCTGAGTTGGCTGCAGTAGTCGTCGAAATGCAAATACGGGCCTCATTTCAAATACCATTAACTCAGGGGGCTGGAGATGGATACCATATCCTACACACACACACCCTTCCCCACCATGAGATGTGGTTTCTGAGTTGAAAGCCAACCGTAGTGGGTGGTGGTGGGGGAACGGAAGACACTCACCTGTACAGCGGAGTGGGGAAATCAGTCTCCAAAGTGCTCTGGGGGACATACGGCCGATCCAAGACCAAATCTCGGAAATCCAAGCTGCAGAAATCCATGTTCTGGCTGCAAGGGCCCCTCCTCCTCCCCCCAGCCCAGCCTAAGAGAGTTGGCCTTTTGCTGGCAGGTGAAAAAGATCCATTGTTTGCTATAGACACCTCTTGGCAACTATCCCCTTAGCAACAGGAGCACACAGCCTAAAGATGCAGCAGGCGGCTTGGGGGTGACTCCTGGACCCTTCTAACTGCGGCAGAGAAGAGATTCGCCGTCTCCGAAGCGACAAAGCCCACTGGGGGAGGAAGAGTGTACTGCGCCTTGCTGCCGCTGGTACTTTTTCAGCAAAAGAATGTGTTTTCAAATCCCCTTTGAAGGGTTTGTTTTGCACTGGGGTGTTTCAGACCTCTGAAGAAGGCCCCCAATAGGGCAGAAACGCATCAGGTCACTTGTATTGGCCCTTGTGTTCATAGAATAATAGAATCATAGAATGTTAGAGCTGGAAGTGACTTTGCAGGTCATCTAGTCCGACCCCCTGCACTCTGCAGGAGCATAGCCGAAAGATAGCCCTACAACATACCCGAAAGATGGTTGTCCAGCCTCCACTTGAAAACGTCCAGCAAAGGAGCATCCACCACCTCCCGAGGCGGTCTGTTCCACTGCTCAACCACTCTTACAGTTAGGAAGTTTCTCCTGATATTTAGCCGGTAACGACTCCCTTGTAACTTCCACCCATTAGATCTAGTCTTGCAATCTGGAGCAAGAGAGAATAGATCTGCTCCATCTTCTACAGGACAGCCCTTCAGATATTTGAAGACTGCAATCATGTCCTCTCTAAGCCTTCTTTCCCAGGCTAAACATACCCAACTCTCTCAGCCTTTCCTCATAAGACTTGGATTCCAACCCTCTCACCATCCTGGTTGCCCTCTTCTGGACACGCTCGAGCTTGTCAACGTCCTTCCTAAAACGTGGTGCCCAGAACTGGACACAGTACTCCAGGTGAGGCCTGACCATAGCAGAATAGAGCGGAACTATCACCTCCCATGATCTGGACACAGTGCTTCTGTTCATGCATCCTAAGATTGCATTAGCTTTCTTTGCAGTCACATCGCACTGCAGGCTCATGTGATCAACCAGAACACCTAGATCCCTTTCTGTCAATACCTCTGATCACCGAAAGAATGGTTACTGAAAATAGAGTGATCGGGGTTCAGATCTGACTCACAACCAATCTAGGGTTGCCAACCTGGTGGTGCAAAACGCAGTGGCACATCTGCTGCGACATCTCCGCAGGTGCGCATTCAACCGGTGCTCCGTGAACTGCACTGGCTGCCGACAGAGTTCTGGATTCATTTCAAGGGGTTGGTACCAACCATTAAGGCCCTGAGCAGCCAGGAACCAACATAACTGTGGAACTGCCTCTCCCCTTATGTACCCCGAAGGTCCCTGCGCTTGTTCAACCAACATCTGCTGGCAATCCCCGGCCCAAAGGATGTCAGACTAGCCTCAACTAGGGCCAAGGCATTTTCAGCCCTGGCCCTGACCTGGTGGAATGAGCTCCCCTTCGAGATAAGGGCCCTGCGGGATCTTTCACAGTTCCGCAGGGCCTGCAAGTCGGAGCTCTTCCGCCAGGGTTTTAGTTGAGGCAGCAGACATCCGACAACTTTTCGGCCCCTCCTGCTCATACTGCCTACCGAAGCGGATTAATATTTTATAGGATGGGACTCTGGTCTCTGACCTGTATCTTCGAAACCAAAGCGGAGCCAGGGTATATACAATTGAAGTATTGCCATCTTACGAGTTTTTAGTTGTATTTTAATGGGACGTTTTAAAGCTCTACTGCTGAATTGTGTATCGGGTCCTCTTCTGTTGTGTGACCCGCCCTGAACCCATTTGCGGGGAGGGCGGGATAGAAGTCCAATAAATAAAATAAATATAAATAGACCTCAAGGTAATGTACATTGCACTACTGGCTAAGAATCCACCTTGAATCCAAGGGACTAATTCCCCTGATGTTAGCCTCCAATCCTTATCCTATATGGTCCTTAAAGATAATTGATAAAATTAAGCTGATTGGAGTCTTGCAGGATAAGGCGAAAGTTTTAGTTTCTCAAAGGTTAACTGACATGAGTCCCAAAACGATGAGGCAATACTTCCCCTTAAGCTACAGGAGTCTGAAAACAGGACCAAGCTATATAGTACTCTCATACCTTTCAGATATCACCTATATGAGAGGTACAGATGGGCTTTCTCAAGGGCACGTTTTGATGCATTCCCATCTGCAGTTCTTACAGGGTAGATGTTCTCAACAGCCTGTACAGCAACTATGTTGTTCTTGTTTGAGTAATGTGGTTGATTCAATTACACATCTACTCTTACATTGTGAATATCAACCAAGAAGAAAGACGTCAGATACTTTATTCCTCTACTTTCTAGATTTAAGCCATTGCAATATTATGTTGATTTTAACCCTAAAATTCTTCAGATATACCTTTTAAAAGACAGTCAAAAACCTGTATCTTATGCGGTGGCCAGGTTTTGTACACTGGCTCTTAGAAAGCAGAACTATTTGTCTAAGAAAATGCTAAAGGCCAAAGTATAAATTTTAATTGTGCTGTGATTTTAAGCTTTATGTATTAGTTGTCCAAGTTGTATTTTAACTTTGCTGGTCTCAACCGTAATAAATTTGACTTGATATGAATACACCTCAAGGTGGGGCTGGAGTTCTCTCCCCCAGGATCACACCCGATCTCCGGACGATAGAGATGTTTCTCTCGCGGAAAAGCAGTCTGAGGGGATTCGCTCTGTGGCAACTCCATGGAGGTCCTTCTCCAAACGTGGTTCCCAAATCCCTAGGAATTTCCCAAGCTGGAGTTGGCAACCATGCATACCTTATGCCGGGAACAGGCTCTTAAAAAAAAAGTCTTACTTCTGAGTCAAAGCATAAGAACATAAGAGAAGTCAATGTTGGATCAGGCCAATGGCCCATCTAGTCCAACACTCTGTCACACGGTGGCCAAAAATACCAGGTGCCCTCAGGAGGTCCAGCAGTGGGACCAGGACACTAGAAGCCCTCCCACTGTTGCCCCCCACAAGCACCAAGAATACAGAGCATCACTTGCCCCAGACCGAGAGTTCATATCTATACCTTGTGGCTGATAGCCACTGATGGACTTCTGCTCCATATGCTTATCCAGTTCTCTCTTGAAGCTGTCCATACTTGTAGCCGCCACCACCTCCTGTGGCAGTGAATTCCATGTGTTCATCACTCTTTGGGTGAAGTACTTCCTTTTATCTGTTCTAACCCGACTGCTTAGCAATCTCACTGAGTGCCCACGAGTTCTTGTATGGTGAGAAAGGGAGAAAAGTACCTCTTTCTCTGCTCTGTCCCATGCGTAATCTTGTAAACCTCGATCATGTCCCCCCTCAGCCGTCGTTTCTCCAAGCTAACGGGCCCCAAGCGCTTTAAACCTTGCTTCATGGGGAAAGTGTTCCAACCCTTTTATCATCCTAGTTGCCCTTTTCTGCACTTTCCCCAATGCTATAATATCCTTTTTGAGCATGTGTTTTCGATCTTGTTTATTCCAACAGGCAATGGGTCTCAGGCAGAGAACGCTCTCTCCCGGCGCAGGTAACAGAGATCCTAACTGGAGGTGCCCAGGATTGAACCTTCTTGCGAGCAAAGCAAATACTCTGCCCCTGAGCCCTTTGGCGGTCTTATAGTGACCCAGGCCTCCGCACGGCCTTCTCTGACAAACAGCTGTTCTCCAGGGTCCCTGGCAGAGAAACGGCTTCTAAATGCCTTGATTGTTGAACTTTCCAAGAACTGAACGAAGCACTTTCTTTGCTTCTGGAAACTCTGCTTTTAGGCCGATGGACAGGGATGCCTTCGAATTAAACAAACCTGAACGAATTGTTATTGGCAGTGGCGAGACCTGCCTTAGCAACTGGAAAAACAAATCAATGCCTTCTGTTATAGATTGGAAAATTAGGTTCTGGGATTATTTAAAGTAAAATATCATGATATAGGCTCAGGGAAATTTTGTGGATTTTCTGGTTCTCTATTGTCTAATGCCGAACAGAACTTGACATTCTGCCTAATAATACGTACTGTCATGATTTGATTTTCTTTTAAAAACAAACAAAAGGAGAAAATCTGGTTAACGTCTTATCGTATTGTCTTACATTCCTTCGACATGTTCTCGTGATATGTAATTTGGTAAACGGTTAACTTGCAGACATAATAAATGCTAGTCCGTAATGGTCAAATAACTAAGTCAGTATGCATTAAAATGTCCTTGGTATCGGCTTTGGGCGTGATGTCAGTCTAGAGCTGTATTGGTACTAGTACTGGTCGATGATTGTATTTAGGCAGGGGTGGTGGTTTTGGGTTGTTTTTTTTGTTTTGTTTGTTGAAATTGGATATTGACTTGGCATTGTATATTACTGTACCTTTGAAAAACTGAAATAAAAATACAGAAGAGGAGATTGGATTTATACCCCGCCCTTCACTACCCCACAACAGACACCCTGTGAGGTAGGTGGGGCTGAGAGGGCTCTGGAAGAAATGGCTGTTTTTTCAAGGACAGCTCTTGTCAGAGCCATGACTTGCCCAAGGTCACCCAGCCAGGTGCAAGTGGAGGAGTGGGGGGGCTCTGCAACTTACCTGGCTGCTTCTTGCTGCTCGTGGCCCAACTGAGGGCTGCTGGGAGCAGGGGGCGGGGCTTGTTGCATGTGCCCACCCCCTGGGCTCCTTACTGCCGGAGCTCCGCTTCTGTGCGCCCCCACAGGAAATGACCCCTGGGGCTAACCCTGTTTAGCTTCTGAGATCAGGCTGGGCTGGGCCGTCAAGGTTACCTGGGGATACTTCCTCCCCCCCCCCCCCCCCCCCCCCCCTTTTTTTTCCCCAAGGAACAATC
>NW_015169813.1:0-2135 GCF_001447785.1 Gekko japonicus | reverse complement strand
CAGCAGATGGCAAGAAGGGGACGCGCAAAGCGGTGGCCTCCGCAGGGACGCGCGGGCCTCAAAGGGCCGCATTCTGCACCTTTCCGGGTCTCAGGAGCGTCAACGGGAGGGGGGCTGTCTTGGTTTTGCTGCCGGCTTTATGAACAGTCCGTCGACACGCCGCTTCCAACCGCTGCGTGGCCTTGTTCGGCAGGATGCGTCGGTTTCCAAAGGTGTGCGCTTGGTTGGTTTGTTAACTGATGGCGACCCTCCCCTCCCGATGGTGTGCAAACCCAAGTCTGAGCGGGGAAAGGGTTTGGGGGACAGCGTTCCTGTTGTTTGCGTAGATGGGAGAACTGGGCAAGGTTTAGCTGCTTCTGCCACCACACACAAACGCGGCATCCCGCACACAGTCCGACGACACGCAGTCTTGCCTCCAAACGCTACGTCGAACGGGACCGACGCCAGCTTTTCTGCAACCCCCCTCCCCCACAAAAGCAGCACTGGCTCCCCCAAGCACACCACAAGAGGCAAGGAGAGACACAAACACACCCCAGTTCAGCTCGGGGCCTTATTGGCACACAGACCCGACCAATGGGGTGCTGGAAGAGCTTTGAATTCAAAGCAACGCTGAAGAACACAAAGTGCCTGGCGCTCCCTCTCTCTCCCGCACCCTGTCTCACACATGCACTCCATTACACGGAGAGGTTGCAAACACTTCCACACGCACACAAAAGAAAAACAAAGGGAAAAAAGCAAACTTTGGACCAGCATTAAAGAGCAGAACACCCGAAATTACAAATGCTGTCAGATGTCCGAAACAATATAGAGAGATATTTGTTTCCTCTTCTCTGAGAACAAACAGGAGCCAAACAAAACCTCTGGTTTTTATGCTCATTTCATTGGAAGGGGCGCTCCCCCCCTCCCCCAACTAACTTCCCCCCTCTTCTCCTCCAATCGCCAAGCAAGACTGAGCAACCCGACGCCATTCTGCTCTTTGCGGGCCACGATCCTATGCGTGGTTACATGGAGACGGATAACGTCGAAACGTTAAAAGGCCGCGGGGGTTCCCCCCAGAAGCACGGATCGGATCAGGCCACAGCTGGACGAGTAACCCCGGCCGTGTTACCTCCCTCTGCCCAGAGTTCCCTCTTCCCTTCAAGCACGATGGATACAGGTGGAGATCCTGTCACCGCTGCCGGTCAACAGCGTAGCGGTGAACCAGCTCCCCCCGCAACTGTGACCACCCCCCCTTGTGCGGAGCTGAAGATGACACCCTCCCCCCTCGCTTCTTTCGCCTGCCCTCACTCCCTTCTCAACCACTCACTGCTTCCCTGTTGTTGTTGTTTTTTAAAGTAAAACCTGGCTTTCTCTTGCCGAGCGCTCCACGAAAGCAAAGATCATTTTGGCCGCGGTCACACACACACACACACACACAAAATAATCCACTCTCGATGCACTTCCCAACTGGATTCTGCCAGTGTACCCGGTAAAGCCCAGTTGAAAAGTGCACAGAAAGTGCATTGAACGTGGATTATTTAGCGTGCATGTGGCCGCAGCCTTTATCCTCCTCGATCAGGACGGACAAACGTGTTGGAAGCTTGGCTTCTTTAGAAACAAACAAAACAAAAAGAAGATGGCCCCATGTGTCTACACAAACAAACACACACACACGCACACACACAAATATATAATATTAACATTTATCTCTGTTTGAAGCCAGGGGCCTCCCGCTTTTTGTGTAGACGGGAGAACTGGAGAGGTTTTACACTTCACAGCCCCCTGGCTGAACGCAAGACTTAAGTGGGGGAAAGGAAAAGATTGGCAGTTTCCCGTCCCGCTTCGACCGCCTTCCGCTAAATAATGTCTCCCAGCATTCATATTCAGGTGGCTTAATAAGCATCTCCAGGGTCTTCTCGAACAGATAGACGTCGTGTTTCCCCCTCCCCGTCCCTCCCCCAGGCGACGATTTCAGGCTCCATGCACATCGAGTTCCTGGTTTTCTCCCCACCCCCCACCCCCCCCAACAGTCTCTCGGTGGGCTTTACCGTATCCGGGTGAAGAGGTTAAGGACTGATACGGACTCCTAGGATTGGGGGAAAGAGAGAAAAGAAAGCGGTGAGACACACATTTCTCCTGCCGGCATCCACCACAGA
>NW_015169812.1:568577-576972 GCF_001447785.1 Gekko japonicus | reverse complement strand
GTGCAGAGTGCATAGACCATACATTACTATAAATACAAAATTTGGCAGCTTGCTGACACCCAGTTAAGGGGTCGTCACAAGGAGTGTTCTGGAACTGGGATGAGAGGCCCCAGAATGGAATGACAGACCCTAGGAGTAACGAATTGTTCTGAGACTGGATGAGAGACCATCAGTGGCTATTAGCCACAAGGTATAGATAGAAACTCTGGGGCAAGTGATGCTCTGTATTCTTGGTGCTTGGTGGAGGGCAACAGTGGGACGGCTTCTAGTGTCCTGGCCCCACTGCTGGACCTCCTGATGGCACCTGGCATTTTTGGCCACTGTGTGACCATTTGGTCAGAATTAAGCACATTGAATCCTATTGATTTCAGTGTAACATTTCAGTGTGTGCTTATCTTTCCTTCTGAAATCAGTGAAAAGGGCTTCACTTTTGACATGTGCTGCTTGCTTGTTTTTTCCTTCTGATTGTTAAATGTTTAAATTAAAGCATTTTATGTTTCTTAAAGCCTTTTGTTATTTTTGCACTGGAAGGAGGCCTAAAAGCCTAGAGGTAATGTTAAATAGGGGAAAGGTGGGGTAGGAATTGATATATGACACTGAATTTAAATTTTATTTTTTGAAAGAAGGTTACTTCAGAGGGAAAGGCGGGTTTGGGGGAGTGCCTGGAAAGTGACATCACAGGAAGAGGTGAGGTTTTGGTGCAGTATACTTGAAGCGATGTGACATCACTTGCCATTTGACCTGGAAGTGACATCACAGGAAGTGACATCACAGGAAGTGACACCACAAAAGTCTCCTGGCTCCACCCCAAAGTCTCCTGGCTCCACCCCCAAAGTCCTCAGATATTTCCGAATTTGGACTTGGCAACCCTAGTCACAGCCCTGGCTTGCCATGGGTCAGTTGCTAAAATTGTTAATTCAAGAATCCCTTTTCATGAGGCCAATTTTGGAAATACATTTTTCATGATAACTAAAGATGCTGCTTGATCACCTGCTGATTTGGCTCATATCCTTACCACCAGTCAAAACCAGGCAGCCAATTTATTCATGGGTCCTTCAGCAATCTATCATACATTTGTGCCAAATGGCATGAACAGGCTGCATCATACCTCCAAGGGAGATTGGGGATGGGAGTTCAGAAGCCAACTCCCAGATGATCCCTGCAATCAAAGTATTAGAAGCCATCTCCAAGTGGATTCCCTGATCAGCTAGAAAATGGCCTCTGGACTCCCACCCCCAAAATTGCTGGGATGTAAGAAAGATTCCCCGGTGGGGGGGGGATCCTGGGAGTTGACTCTCAGCCAATCCTTGCAAGCAGCTGAGTGTTAGCTTCTGATTTTCCACCCAATTGCACAACAGGGTATGAACACACATAGATACATAAACATACATGAACACTCTGTCTTACAGTAAAATAGACACTGGTCCATCAAGGTCAGTAAAGGAACAGACGTCGGCGGAGAGCCCGAGCCAGGACGACACGTGAGCGTGGACGGCGTAGGCGGGGCGGAGCTGCGAGGACTGAGCCAAGGCCGCGCCGGAGCATGCCACGTGACAGAAGGGCCCGACCGATCCGCCACTGAAAGACCGCCAGAAAGGAGCCAGAAGCTGAGTGACGCCGAAGTCGACGTAGCCGACCTGGGAGAAAAAACCCTCCACTGGGTGCCGGTAGGGATTGTCCCCACCCCTAATAATTGTGGCCATAGGTTAGGGATAAATGAGTAACTGTAGCCGCCCAGAGACCCCTTAGGGGGTTAGAGCGGGGTAGTAAGCTGAAATATAAATAAATATAAATAAATATTGTCTACTCAGACTGGCAACAGCTCTTGATAGTCTCAGATAGACGTATAATCTGCTAACTGGTCCTTTTAACTGGAGATGCCATGGACTGAACCTGGTATCTTCAGCATATCAAGTAGATGCTCTACCACTGAGTCATGGCCATTCCTCACAATCCTGTTTGGCAGATGACCAAGTTGTTTTGCTATAGAGTTGAATGATTTAGAATCAGCTCACATCTAATTGTGAGAGTCAAAATTGGTTTGTTTGGCTGCTGAACACATTTGCTGAGAAATTCACAGCATCCCCAGAGACAACTTCTAAAATCTTGCTTAAGCTGTTCTGATTATACACCACAGAAATGGTGAAAAACCCAAAGTATAAATGCAAAAAGCAGACTCCAGAGAGAGCTCAACAAGAACAAAAAAGGAGTTATTTAAATTGCCAGTGTGCAAAGATAGAGCCTTCCCTGTTGTTTAGGATTACAGTCTTTTTAACCAGTATTAAAAGCCTTGTCAAGACTTATGGTAAAACTTTGTTTCCTTATTCTCTCTGTTTTTTCTTTGTTTTTCTTTATTTTCTTTGTTTCCTGATTCTCAAGACAGCTTACAGTATAAAACAGAGTACAAACATAAAAATAATAAAATTGATTAAAACCCAATATTAAAAAAACAGTCATGATATAGAAAAGAATAATACATGGAACAGGTTAAAAGGGGTCTTAACCATTTCTTGTGGTAAAAACAGACTACAAAATGATGCTTAAAAATAAATTCTTAACTAAAATCCTGGGTAAACAGAAACATTTTAGCCTTGCACCTAAACCAAAGCAGTGTAGGTGCCATTTGGGCTTCAAGGGGAAGAGCATTCCACAGGCAAGATGCCACCACTGAAAAAGTCCTGTATCTGGTAACCGCTCACCTCACCTCTGAAGGCACGCAGAGCAGGGCTTATGAGCAGGATCTTAGTTGGTGGGCTGAATGGTAGGGAGGAGGTGGTCCTTCAGGTACCTTATCAGAACCAAATTTCACACACACACACACACACACAAAGAATGCATATTTCTAAACTCACAAGAACTCTTCATCAAGCTAGATATTTGACAATTAATTTATGGTTATCTAAAGTTTGGGAATATTTTATGTTTGAAACTGTTTCAATCTTTAATACAAATGATCAAAATGAATGTGAACTGCTAAACCCAACCGGTAAATGGTATCCAATTGTTGATAAGTTAACCTTTGAATCTTTTGATTGGGAATCTATCAGTAAAGCGAAATATTCATTGTTATTATTAAGTTAGCTCACTTCTACTAATGTATGTTTAGAGATGCTGGAAACTTATACACTGTTTGACTTATTCAGGTTTTAATTGCTACACTGACGCTTGAGAACCTGTATGTATTTGATATGTTTTATGTTAAAACCTAATAAATTATTATGGTTAAAAAATCAAGCTAGATATTCAGTACAAAAATAAAAATATGAGGGAGAGGTTTCAGGACAAGACATAGGGGCCCCTAGTTCACAGTTTGCAGAGTCTGCTGGGCTACTGGGACAGAGAAGTGTGTCTTTGCGTTTGGATTTTGAACTTTGTAACACAGTTCACCCAAACTGGTTCCTGAGGCTGAATATGAAGGTGTTACATATTGGGTATGAGACTAAACATTTTATTGACTGCTATAGAGTCTTTTGGGGTTTGATCTTGCCAACGTTTTTCTGGGTGGAAAAGGGGGGGGGGAGTAGTAAGGAAGGAAGTGGAGTGATATTGAGTGAAAATGTTGGTTTGATCCCACCCTTGTAGTTGGTAACATACATTTAAGCTACAATTCAGCAAGACAATGGTCCATTTATTAGGGAAACAAGGATTCCCAGCATGGAGAAGGCAATTTTATGTCTGAACTGTACAGACCCCATGATAAGACCTATAATGTTTTATTTTCAGCCTTCTATCCTCATCTCATTAATGTTTATCCCATTGGCATACTTCTGAAAATCCTGAAGTATCTTCAGAATGTTTCTGTCCCACAGAGGGAACAGCTATAATTCCATAGTAACAAGACCTCAGAGATATGATGAGAAAATATAAGAAGCAAAAATACGTATAGAAACTAAGCAAAAGGGCTGCTGTTTTTTTAGGATTATGGCTGCTCTCTTTCTTGATGCTGCAAAAACTAATTCTCATATTGAAATTATCTGTGATCACTAGTTATTCTTAGTGGGTAACTCTATTGTGTGCGGGGGGCGGGGCATGTTTGCTTCTGCACAACTGGCCTGGTATAAAGATGCCAGAGCCAATTTTATGCTAAACAAGTCACAATTCTTTGGCAGCTGGGATGTGTTAGGGTAACTGGTTGCTCCTAAAATTTGTATAACATGTTATCTCAGTGAACTACCATACCTCTTCCCACATGGTAGTCAGCACCTATTCCACATCATTGAGGGTTCAGAAACCAATGAAGGCATGCTGAACCCCAAGCTCATCGTTGGATTTGTGTCTGTTACCTGAACATGACTTGTTCATGTGTGTATCATAATTCCATCCCATTATTTTTGCAATATAGACTTGCTATTTAATGACTTATCTATTTATTTACTTTATTTATATCAAACCTTTCTCCCTGAGACTCAAGGTGGACTACATGGTACAAAACCATGTTTTGGCTTTCAGTAGTTTGCTCTACAGTGAGTACTCTAGCAGTGAGAATCATATTGAAAACAAGTTCCCCATATTTCCCCCCTGGTTATTTCTTCCTTCGTACCACTTAAAAACCAATCTCATAGGATTTAGTGGATGGCAGCAATGTTTGGTCAGAGATTTCCTTCAAAGCAGTAGTCAGAGAAGCCGGCCACAGCTGTGATGATGAAGCATGGATGACTACAATAAAGTGAGTATTTCTGCTAAATGTAAGATGCTCTACACTCATCAAAAGATAATGTCCTCTTTTTAAAGTGAATATATGTAGCTGATTCAGAAATAAGTGGTTAATTACTTAGGTTTATCCTGAATGAAGTGCATAGCTGGACATTGGATTTCCTTAGGTTTAGGAATTACTTTTAAATGAGGTTTTCCCAGTAACTCTATACAGAGGTCTTGAAAAGCAATGGAAAGATGAACCTCAGGTAAGACATTCAGAAAGGTTGAGTGGAAATATTCTAAATAAATAATTTTTTAAAGAAAAGATTAGGATAAAGATTAGGGCAGGTACCAATCTCTCTACCATTTTTGGTGTCATTTGTTCTTTGCCCCAGTGTACCACACTGGGGACAGGAAACATAGCTCTTCATCTGGATTGATTTTGTGATACCACCATGCCAACCACATTTGTCTGTGTACTTATGTCATAAAGCCAATCAGACTGAGGGCAATAATTCCTTCTCCTCATAGACTCTGTTTTCACATTCACCAAAAGGGCATGAAAGGAACTCACCTAGGGGTGTCAAGTTTGCTGACCAAGCAGGCAACCCCCCACCCCCCATCATAGCAATTTGATGCACTTTTATAGTAAAAAAACAACACAATAATGAGTTCCTTTCGATAACAATAATCTTTTTTTGTTTCTAATGTTGCTGACCAGTATCATCAATCACTGTCCCCATCATTTTCTCCCACCCTGCCAATCCATTAACTACATGATTTAATCCTTTGAAGGTAATTTTTGTATTCTACAAACACATAAATATCATCACTGATTTATTATGCCAAGATCAGCAGAAATTATTGTACCGTGCTTTTCGTTGTTGTTGTTGTTGTTATATTCCTTCGTTTAATGTCTTTCTATGATCCCAGCGTGCTATCTACCATAGACAGAAATAGCTTCCCAGGTTTTAGGGTCTCCTACCAAGTGGTAGCTGGGTATCTCTAATACAAAAGTGGAATAAAATTTTGCATATGATGGGAGTACCAGACCACCTCATATGTCTCTTGAGAAACCTGTATAAGGGCCAAGAAGCGACAGTTAGAACCGGATATGGAACAACTGATTGGTTCAGCATAGGAAAAGGAGTACGACAAGGATGTATATTGTCACCTTGCTTATTTAATATATATGCAGAGTACATCATGCGAAATGCTGGCCTGGATGAATCACAAGCGGGAATTAAGATTGCTGGGGAAAAGATCAACAACCTCAGATATGCAGACGATATCACTCTAATGGCAGAAAGTGAAGAGGACCTAAAGAGCCTGTTGCTCAGGGTAAAAGAGGAGAGCGCAGAAGTGGGCTTGAAGCTCAACATCGAAAAAACTAAGATCATGGCATCCGGTCCCATCACTCCTTGGCAAATAGAAGGGGAAGTCGTGAAAGCAGTGACAGACTTCACGTTCCTGGGATCCCAGATCACCGCAGACTGTGACAGCAGCCATGAAATTAAAAGACTCCTGCTCCTTGGGAGGAAAGCGATGGCGAACCTAAACAGCATGATAAAAAGTAGAGACATCACCCTGCCAACAAAAGTCTGCATGGTCAAAGCAATGGTATTCCCAGTAGTCATGTATGGCTGCGAGAGTTGGACTATAAGGAAGGCCGAGCACCGAAGAATAGATTCTTTTGAACTATGGTGCTGGAGAAGACTCTTGAGAGCCCCTTGGACTGCAAGAAGATCAAATCAGTCAATCCTAAAATAAATCAACCCTGACTGTTCCCTGGAAGGCCAGATAATGAAACTGAAGCTCAAATACTTTGGCCACCAAATGAGAAGGGAGCACTCACTGGAGAAGACCCTGATGCTGGGAAAGATTGAAGGTCAAAGAAGACGGGGACGGCAAAGGATGAGATGGTTAGACAGTGTCATAGATGCAACGAACATGAAATTGAGCAAACCTCAGAGGACGGCGGAAGACAGGAGGGCCTGGTGGGACCTGGTCCATGGGGTCGCAAAGAGTCGGACTCGACTGTGCAACTGAACAACAACAAAGGTTTGGTGATTATGAAGTGGTAACTTTCCCCCACATTTCTCACATTGTTATCTACATAAGTAATCCATAGCTGGTTAGACTGAGAGAAGAAGGTGTTCCCTCCCAAACTGTAGAGTTGTATGTCTTCTTTTGAGGAATGGTTTCTCTTCCCTGCTTTTTCTTTATCTTTTTAATATTTTGGGTGCTGGTTATATATACTGAAACATTCAAAAGAGTAAGAATCTAGTAGCACCTTAAAGACTAACAAAAATTGTGGAAGGGTATGAGCTTTCGTGAGTCACTGCTCACTTCTTCAGATGCAGCTAGAATCTGAGTCCATCTGTCCTATATATTGGGAAGTGGAGTGATTTCAGATGCCAAATGACATTAGCAGGCAAAGGACAACAGCAGGTGTGACTGGATTAGGTGTGATATGCAGAGAGGTAGTAGGCATGGAGAAATCAGCATTGGTAATAAGACAGGTTACCTAGGACTCGATTCAGTCCAGGTGGATGCATTGTGTGGAGTTTCGTTATCAGTTACAATTTAGCAGTCTCTCTTCAAAATAGTTCAGTTTTCATGGGTTTTTAAAAAAAAATCATTTCCATGTTGATATGTTTGAGATCTTTTTTAAAAAAATCAGAAGTCATACTCCAACATCTCTGAGGTTCTGTTTATGTATTGTAAGATGGGATGGGTGGGATGTGTGAATATATTGGATATATAACCAATTCAGTGTGTAAAGTCATCTTTCAACTAGAGATGGGGCAACATCACTACAGATACTGCAAAACCAGTCACAGTCATCTGTACTGCAGCCTATAGTACACATGGGAAAAGTGCACAAACTTTATCAAATTTCCCACGTTGGATATCTCTTTGTCATATTTTGCCCAGAGAGACCTTTTTGCCACACATTTCCCCTATGTATGACCCTGATATGTGGCTATAAGTCTGAGAATTGTTTTATGAGACTCTTTATAAAGCTGTCTTGTGTTCTTTTAAAAGCTGTTTTATGCTTTAAAGCTGTTTTATGCTTTTTAATTATGTTACTTGGTTTTAATGCTGGTTTTGATTTTTAATGCTTTTTTAGTTGTTACTGACTTGTATGATGGATGTTTTTTCTAATGTTTTACAGTGCAAGCCACCTTGAGTAGGTTATATAACCAATTCTGCTTTTCTCGGGGGCATGATGATGCACATATGAAAGAGCTCACCACAGAATGACTTCTTTTCCAGTCATAATGTTTGAGCTTTTCTTGTTAGATGTTACATTTCCCCCCCTGATGTAGGCTTCTACAATATGTAGCATTTTATAAGCTCACTAAGGAAACTTTCCTTCTTGGTGTCTTTCTTTCTGTTTTTGAAGCAAAATGCAGAAAACATTATTCTATTTTGTATTTTCTTCAGGTAAAAAAATATTCTCCTTGTGCTCAGTTCATATTTGCAGAGCTTCAGATGTACTTGTTTATTGTTGTTTTTGTTTGTTTACTTATTTATTTATTCAGTTTATGAATTGCCCCATCCCTGTAAAAACAGGGCTCTGGACGATATACATCAATGGTAAAACAATAGATAAAATCAAATATACAGTTAAACATGTAACTAAAAAACCTAAAATCCAAGATGGTGCCTTAATAAATCTTATTCCCATACTGGACTGCACTGTCGTCCCAGGAGGAGGGAAACAGATAAAAACAAGGAAAAAGCAATTCTCTCT
>NW_015169812.1:543563-568565 GCF_001447785.1 Gekko japonicus | reverse complement strand
TCTTTCCCTTGAAGTACAGACAACTCCATTTTTAAAACTTGTTTGAAAGTGGAAAATGTCTCAAGAAGGCACATTATATTTTTGTTTGTAATTCTGCCAGGATGGGTCATCTGTCAGTCTTCTCAACAATCTCACTGTAGGAATAAGCAGCTGAAAATGTCCCCAGTGCTGATGGAAAAGGTGGACTCTCCCTTTGAGATTTGTCACTTTCTAAACATTTAGAAGTCAAGACAGTGGGATAGCGCTTACTCTGTGCAGAGATGCTTTACAATCCATTAGGATCCCAAGTTGCTTATTTTTAAAGCCGTATCTAAGTCCTTTTCCCCCCTTTACAACCCTTTTATGTCTTGAATGGTGAGGGGAAATTACCAGTAAACACAATATTATTGCAGATGTCTCTTATCCTGTGTTTTGATCCTGATATTTACAGTGTTTGTCATGTTTCTGAAAGTCTCTGTCTTCTGCTTATATATTGCCACTGTAAGTGGGTACTAAAAGTACCTGCGAAAAGAGCTCATCAGTGGGGACTGGACACACATTTGCCTTGGACAGTGCATTAGACAGTGCAGTGTGGTCAGCCAGTGAAGATGCCCCTTCCCATTGTTCCTTACTATCTGATGAGGCATACTGATTTTTTAAGTCAAATTATCTTTTGTTAGGGATGCCATTCAATGGCTGGCACCTGGCAGGAGACTGGGTGACAGGGACATGGGGGGGGGGCCCTATCTTCTCAACAGCATTAAGTAATTTCTGGGTTGAACCTGGAAGTAATTTCATACTGTTCTGGGATTTAGCAGAAACTGTATCTATCATCTTACCTTAGATCTGCTGAAACCTATACAACCATGATGTCACTTCTAGGTTCAGCCTGAAAATGAAGAGCAGGGACAAAGGCTGGCCCTGTTGACAGCTAGCATATGGAACAGCTTCCTGGTGCTGAATGATGACATCGTCGGCCAACGCCAGGAAACTAGCAATCAGCACTGATCGAGTTAATGAATCACATGTGGTGAGCCAGGAGATGGCTAACTGGGGCCACCTGAAGCAGAAGACATGGCCCAGTGTTATGTATTGAGCCTAAGCCATCCCTGAATGTGGCCCTTGAACTGGGTGAGCTTGCTACCCAAGAACAATAGCTGACCAGGATCCTGGAATTGACCTATAGATAAGCAGTGTAATATAAACAGCCTATCCTTGGTAGTGGGTTTGTGTGGGGTGTGGTGTTTGCATGCTTTATAAGCAGAGCTCAAATCCTGCTGAGTGTCCTTGTTGTGTTCCCGAAATCACTAAATAAACTAGAGCTGATCACTGCTATGTGTCCAGAACCCAGTATTTAACAACCAGCCAGGCCAGGATAAATGAAAGGGGGAAAGTAGTTGGTCTAAAAGGGAAGGAGGGGTGGAGCTGGGGCTGGGAAGAGGAATAAAAGAAGGGCTTTGCAATCAAGCTGGGGAGGAAAGTGAAGGGCATTGTGCCTGACAGAAGGACTGAGCTCCTTGGGGCAAGAGAGAAGGACCAGAGGAGCCTTAACCCACATCTCCCTACCCCATTTTTGAGGCCTCAAGGAAGGCCTGACTAGGTGGGCACAATGGCAGAGAGGGCTGGGGCTGAACCAACAGAAGAGGGTGCTCACACACATGCTGTCAGTATTGATTCATACCCTAATATATTATAATATTGACTGAGATCTTAAGTTTGTATGTGTGTGTATGCGCTTCTTTCCATGTGACCATACACATCCAGTTCACGGGGTTAATCGAACAATGAGTTAACTTTTATTTATGACTTAAAAACATTGGAATGAATCAGGCAGACAATAACTAAGGTTTTCCACACGAATTTTTGAACCATTGCTCTATTTAGGCATTTGGGATTCTTTGTTACAAGCTGACTTTCACCAGTCAGTGGAAGGCTGCTGTTCTTCTCTCAAGCAGTTCTGACTCTAACGCTCCTAATGGCTCTTAACTGTCAGCCTCTCACCAACATTCTGTTAGCTCCCATTGGTCACTCTTAGGGAGAAGTGGAGCCTAACCTGCCAGGTTAGGTACTTGCACAACTAAAAATTCCTAAACTGTGTATTAGGGAATAGTGAAGCACCAGAAGATGGTCTCAAGCGTCCATTACAGGATTAAATAACCTCATTGGATGCTTCCATCAGTCTGTACTCCTTGGCACATTCAGGTCTTGTGTAGCAGCAACTATTATCCCTCCAATATAAGGACAGTGATTTCCCAGGGAAAATGTTACTATTGCCACTGTAAGTGGGTACTAAAAGTGGGTAAGTGGGTAACCTGTACTGTATTTGGACAGATCCATCAGAATCCCAAAAGAGTCTCTATTGCCAACAAAGTGTGAATCCATCTCTGATTCCAGACTGAAGGGTCAAATGAGAAAAACAGATGCCTGGAAACAGATTTTAATGATGCCATCCCATAGTTGTAAGGAGCAGGCCTGATGGTTCTGGAAGATGGCTGACAAAATAGTGTGTGCCAATTTTAATCCAGAAAACAACCCCTTGTGTTCCAACTATGAAAACTTTGTGGAGTACAGTTGTCACAGATGTCCCTTATGGGGAGGCTAAACAGGCCAGGATCCAGGAAGCCACCAAACTACCCATTTACCTCACCTTCCAGCCTTTTGTCCACCAAAAAAGGGGGAGAAAACATTAATAGGATTATTCTCCTACAGAATAATACTGAAGACCCAAAGCATTGCATCCTTTTGGTGGCTTAAATTATAAAAGCATATTTAAAAGTAGTGATGAATAGGTTAAGGAACAAGCATGGACACTGCAGTAAAGCAGTCTCATTCAGGAAAAAAGCATTTTTCTCCTCTCTCCTTCTCCAGTTGATCCCATCTCTTCTTTTATGCTAAAAGTTCATGAAACTTTCCACGAAGCTTCACACAGCCGCATGCTATAATGCTGTGACTCCATTGGCATAGACAATTCCAACAGGCAAAATTAGCTTCTTCAGCCTGAGACAGTGTGACCTCCAAGAGCTCCTCAATCTGTACTTTCAGGAACCCTGAGCAAGGCTATCATATTTAATGTAAACTTCTAAGGCCTCCAAAACCAGAGTGACTAAGACATTGTGCTATGGCTGTCCATGACACTGTCATGTACTTTATAACTTACTGACAATATTTTAACCTGACCTGAAGTACCTAGGACATGGTAGGTGCGAAATACAATCTAAGGGGCAATAGTGTGGATACTGCAATATGATGCAAAGTGCATCAAACACAGTGGCCCATTCTGCATCGAGCATTCATTCCACTGTTTTACCAAATCCACACTGGAACATAACTTCCCCTCTACATTGCATGCCATTTTCACTTTCTTTGATTGTCGCATTTTATGGTAGCCTCCACACTGCATGCAGGTTCCACTTCCTTTGATCTCTCAGTTTTATGGTACTGTCGGCATTGATTTATGGCCATTCAGGGGTGACTCTGCAGTCAGTACAGCATTGGCCCAGGGTATTTGAATGTGGTTTTGAGCCGCATCTTTTTCTGTTCCAGTGTGGGTTTGGTAAAACATTGAGCGAATGCTAAATGCAGAATGGGCCAGTGTAAACTTCAGGAGTTAATGAGTTTGTGGAACTCGGTTGTCTACATTAGTGAAGATATCCCAGATAAGGATGTCTCCAAAAATCTCATCTGAATATCTTTCTGAATTTTGAATTACCTGGTATTTGCTCTCAACACTAAGTAAACTTCTGAAGCAATAAAGATCTGGAACAGGAGGAAATCCTCTCATCTGTAATCCCTTATGGCAGTTGGGAAATGGTTTCTTTTTGTCCTCATTTGTAAAATGAGAGCAATAATGCTCCTAAACTCTCCATGGTATCTGAAGAAATAGATGAAACAAAAATTATTATACTTTTGGTAGTTGAAATCAAATAGTTTATGGTAAAAAATTACATGATTTCCAATTTGTTATAACACTGAGAAGTTATCTTTATTAGGATTAAAGTAAGAAAATTACTTTCTGATGAATGCTAAGTAACGTTTTTCCTCTCTCCATTTTTTACCCTGTATTTTTCTTATAATCCCTCCATGCAGTCTGAACTATCAATTCAAATGACACTTTAAACATTATATACAGAATGTAAAACATGAAAATGAATAATGTTTAGGAATTTGTTTTTGTTAGTTATTTATTCACAAATACGTATCTAGAGTGACTGATGGGAGAGGTATAAATTACAGAGATATCTAGAATGGCTTGAAGGGGGAAAATCATTTTCTGTGACCTCGATATTCCTTTACACCTGTGGATGCCTGTGAAAACTTTTCTGTCATTTGTGGACAATTCTGAGTCACTGACTGCTGCTTTATGCACACAAAGTTTGAGGAAAGCTGAACTACAGGCAGAGCTTGCCAGAGCTTAGTTCTGGAACCTCTCTTCAATGGAAGCATCAGTCATAGAACTAAGAAAATAAGAATTAAATGTCACTAAGCATGTTCTGGATATTTCCCTCACACTTCTGGGGTTAGGATGAAATAATTCCACATTAGAGGACATAGCTTCTAAGCAGGCTCTTCCTTAGAAATTAAACCCCAAATATTTAGCCAGAGATGCTGGAATGTTAGGAACATTTGGATAGTATGAGAAGACATTATCACAACACAGATATGGCTACTGTGTTAGATGGTGTTGACATGAGTGGGGAAAGGCCTGAACGCAAAGGCGCCATTGTATGAGCAGAAGGCACCCCTTACCACAATTTACACACTTCAGGGGAAGGGGTCCAAACCCTCTGGAACAATTTTTTTGTTGCTGTTAGAAACAGAAGACTGCAGAAGTCCATTTATCTTAGTATTGGATCTAATATTTGAAGGAGCAACAAAAGGGCATAATAGGTTATGTAAAGATAAGCCCTGAGATGCATGCATAGGCTGTTGGAAGAGTAATGCAGGAAGCTCATTACTTTATTCATCAGCCCAAATTACGGTTTCAGTTGCAGTGAACATAATAAAAGCCCTGCTGGATCAGACCAGTGGCCCATCTAGTCCAGCATCCTCACATTTAATCCCCTGTGACACCTATAAGAGTAGTCGAGCAAAGTTAATTAAACATAAATTAACAACTTTGGGGATTGTCAAATGAGTTTCTCAGAGAAATTAAATCAAAACTAAAGGATCTTGACTACAGTAGTAACCTTCAAAGAGCCCGATGTACTTGCTCTGGCTTATCTTTGGGCCTTGCCCTCCCAGAGGCTATCACATCATATTGCTATACTTTAAAGATTCCAAGACAACACAGAGCCTTCACTCTGGCGAGACTTAATTCCTTTCCCTCTAAGGTGCTTTCTGGTAGTTTTTCGGGATTTCCGTTCTCGGAACGAGTTTGCGACTGTGGACAAGAGATGATAGAAACCATGGATCATATAATGCTTTTCTGCCCTAAGTGGAATAAGGAAAGAGAGAGAGATATCATGCCTGTTATGAGGAAAGAAAAGCTTCCCTTCCTTCCTTGGGTAGTCTCAGTGCTATTGTCTGATAATTCCCCTGACAATCAAACCACCATTATAGTGGCTTCCTTCTTAGCTGCGGTGATCAGGAAAACAAATTTCCCTGAGTTCAACTAGAGAACATGCAGATCTGTCCTCGCAGAGGAGGGAGAGCTTGTACCTGAATAAAACTTGGTCTTAAAGGTGCCACTGGACTGTTTTGGACCGGGAGACCAGGGCGGCTCTGCAACTTACCCGGCTGCTTTTTTGTTCTGACTGAGGGCTGCTGGGAGCAGGGGGTGGGGCTTGTTGCATGTGCCCACCCCCTGGGCTCTTTACTGCCAGAGCTCCACTCCTGTGCACTCCTGCAGGAAATGACCCCTGGTCACCAGGGCTAGTAGCCACTGATAGACTCATCCTCCATGAATCAGGGCTGCATTCTGGAGCAGACGTCCAAAGCCCCATTTACCCAAGTTCAGCAACGAATCCCCACAATTCAGGCAATAGCTAGAGATGGGTGATTCTGAATGTCTGCCAGCATCATGTTCCTCTGAATGGGATGAATATACTGATGCACATTTCCATCCACAGGGAAACTAAACAACACGAATTCATGACTGTGAAGTACATACATTTGTGCAACTTTTTTTTAATGGAGGGAGGGAGAAAATAAACCCTGCATGTGCAGTGGTGCTGAAAAGCAAAGCTTTCCAATATACTCCACAGACATTCTATAGATATCTAATACCACTGAATAATCCAAATATTCCCAAGTGTTCTGTAAAACTCATGTGAAATTATCATCTTGTGGTTTAAGGTGACATAGCTTTGTAGATAAAATGCACAACATTGTGTAAGAAATCATTTATTAATCACACATTTTAATTAAATGTAGGTCTCTTGAGTGCACAGTGTTCTACTACATTATTGGCCTTTATAATTATACTTGTGATGGAGAATACCTGAAAGTGTTTTCCCAAGAGATGCTGATGGTCAGATTTCTACTTCCATTCCCAGCCGTACCAATTCTGGTTTTGAGAACGGCATGTCAGACAATCCCTGCAGATGCTAGAATGGAAAACCAGCTGTTTTTTGAATGCTTAAGCAACACATGCTAGATTTTAGAGAATGTTTTCTATGGTTTGGTTCTTCTGGGTAAATAAAGTTCATCTGCTTTCATTGACATTTTCACTGGCACCAGGAGGATGATAGGTTAATGCTACACAATGCTGAATTAAAGCAAATACCCAGCATTCCATTTTTGTGATATAAGCTTGGACAAAGGGAGCTTTGAGTCTCAAAAGCTTATACCTTGAAAATCTTTTTGTTCTCTAAGGTGTTATTGAACTCAAATCTAGCTCTTCTACTGCAAATAACCTTCTGAGTAACCAGATTACAGCAATGTGAAAGCCCACTGTTCTGATAATAAATGACACACGTGTAACAGATTCTGATGTGGGTTCCGTGGATGTGATGTACTTTACCTGAAGCTACTCCTGTATCCCTGCATGCTCGAAGTTGTTGCTTTCCTAAGACTAGAAGTCGAATTAATGTTTCCCCCTTTGATGCCCCCCCAACCTTTCTCCACAGAAACAGAAATCAAGAAGGATCAATGTACTACTACTGAGTGTTCAGATGGTAAGTGACACAATGAATACAGCATCCCACAGAAAACACACAGCCTATGATTTAACCACAGAGTCTGCGACCCCGTGAACCATTTGTACCCAAATACCTCTATTGTTAGCATAGATCATATCTCATCTTACCTATATACTGAAAATGATATTTCTGGTGATAATAACAGAATAAACTGGTCCTCTCTATAATATGACAACTGGTGCATATTTACAATCAGTTCTTTGGTGTGCACAGAGCAGTTTTGCAGTTTCAGTGTGCACGCAGCTTCATTCATTTATTTGGAAAAAAGGGAATCTGGCCGTGTGGACACTTCTGCTTTCCAACTGATAATAATAATGGGCACAGGAGAGATGGGATGTTTCTAAAATTGCCCTCCAGCATGAATGAAAAGATGAAATTCTGCTGGAACAGAATTTGTATCAAACATTGAAATTCAGCCCAAGAATCTTGCAGGTGGGACGTTCGCTGTCTCCTCTCTCAATACATTGGGATCTCTGGGGCTAATATGTAGCTCGTGTCGTACAAATCTCTGTGAAATACAATTAGATTATCACCCAAATATTTCTCCCTGAACTTTGGACCTTCTTTAGAAAAGGCCTTTGGCAGCATAAAAAACCCCTCTTGACAGTAAAGATTTAAATATTTATGAGATATGGGAAGTTTCGCCAAATCGTGAGCTATCTTGACAGCTACCACAACACACCTGTTTTGATTTTTGTTTTGTTTTAAGATAGTAGAGTCCCCCCCCCCCCGGTAACATACATTCATGTGAATCTTGTTTTTCTCATTTGTTTCTGCTACTACAGAGATGGCATGGGCTATACATCAGTGGGGGGGGGGACTGTCGGTAGATGCTTTGCGCCAATACATCATCCATGCACTGGCATGTTGATAATGTAGTACGTGATCTCTCATATCAGCAGTGTTCTGTGGATCTAAAGAGATGCCACTTTTAATTATTATTCTTCCCATCTATCATCACATTGGGTGATGTCACCCAATGCTCACAAACATGACCCCTCCCAACAGAAGGACAATACAGGTTACTTTCAAAGAAACAATGAACTGGAGCTGAATAACTGGAAATGCTCAGTAAACACCTAATGACAGAACAAAGGTAGGGGCTGATGATGAATCCATTATGAGACCTCTCTTCTGACAAAGGCTATGTAAAGCAGTAGGGATTTATTGGCACATATTAGTGTAATGCTAACTGGAGTTAAAACTTTGTTAATTTTATGGTGCCAAAATATGCAATAAGTCATGGCCCTTAGGTTCCCTCTGTGTGTATTCACAGACACTCAGAGTAGCAGTCAAACACCACTAAAAATGAAAGGTCTAATAAATTCCTGACTTGTCTTGCTGACAACTTCTTTTTCAATATGATGGAAAAGGAAACAAGGGTTACCAATGGGGAAGGACTGGTTCAAGATGGGTAGCCATCAATGTTCTTTCTAAGCTATGGAGTCTTGTGAGCAAATATTCTACTTTGCGAGCTACTGGCATTAAAGTTGTGAGCAAGCAATTCGGCTACTGCATAAATTAGTTTGCTCTGGAGCCATCCTTCCTGAGCGAAGAGAAAAATCTGTGAGCCGGAGGCTAAAAAACTGTGAGCTAGCTCACACTAACTCAGCTTAGAGGGAACACTGGTAGCCATGTTAGCAGCAGAAAAGAGTCCAGTAGCACCTTAAAGGCTAACAAAATTTGTGGCAGGGCTGAAGAAGTGAGCAATTGCTCATTCCCTAACAAAACATTTTGTTACTCTTTAAGGTACTACTGGACCAGTGTTCCCTCTAAGCTGAGTTAGTGTGAGCTACCTCAAAGTTTTTTAGCCTTTGGCTCAGGAAGAATGGGTCTGGAGCAAACTAATTTATACAGTAGCCAAATCACTCGCTCACAACTTTAATGCCAGTCACTCACAAAGTGGAATGTTTGTTCACAAGATTCCACAGCTTAGAGTGAGCATTGTACTGAACTCTTTTCTACTGCTAAAAAGGGTAAAGGTAAAGGTTCCCTTGCTCGAAAGCCAGTTGAGTTCGACTCTAGGGTTGCGGTGCTCATCTCCGTTTCAAAGCCGAAGAGCCAGCGCTGTCCAAATACATGTGGTCATGTGGCCGGTATGACTAAACACCAAGGCGCATGGAACGCTGTTACCTTCCCACTGAAGTGGTACCTATTTATTTCCGTCTTGCGGCACCCGGGTCTCGAACTGCTGAACTACTGGCCTTCCACAGCCTGCAGTTCAGTGTCTTAATCTTGATCTATCTCCATGGAAGAGACCACATTTAACCATACAGAATGGAAATCCATCAACCTTGTGAGGGAAGAACTGGTCGATGAGGTGGAAGTAGTAGGCAGCCTGGGAAGTAGTGACCATGTAATTTTGGAATTTAAGATCCTGGGGAAGGGAAAAGCTGTATGCAGTCAAACATATAAGTTGGACTTTAGAAAAGGTAATTTTAACAAACTTAAAGTTAGACTGGGTAGAATCCCATGGTCAGAAATACTGAAGGAGAAGGGAGTTCAAGAGGGGTGGGAGCTTCTTAAAAGCAAGATATCGAAGGCTCAATCACAAAGACTCCAAAGAAAAGAAAAAACGGGAGAAACCTAAATAAGCCATGGTAGCTCCATTAACAGCTTTCTAAAGATCTGAGAATTAAAAAACACACTTTTAGGAAACAGAAGAAGGGCCATAAAATCATGGTTGAATATAAACAAATAGCCAGTGCCTGCAGGAAGAATGTTAGAAAAGCTAAAGCTCAAGAGATGCTAAACACAACAGAAAAGGGTTATTTGGGCCCGGTCACACGGAAGGTTTTGGCCCAGGAGAGGGACGGATGGGGGGCGCAGCAAACGGGCACGATCTCACCACAACATCTGGGAAGCGGCGCACACCCGTCCCTGATCCAGCCCTTCAGGCCGAAAACCCGCAGTAAAAAAGAACCACCCCCAGAGGAGGACTTACCGGGAACGCCACATCAAGCGCGGCTGTGGGATCGCTGGTGCACCCGTCGTCCGGTGCAATCCAGGCTCCCGGCCGAACTGTGCATTTGCACACATGCGCAGTTCGGCTGCCTCGCTCCCCTTTCAGTGGCTTCCCCCTGGCATCTGATCATGCCGGGGAGGAAGTGCGCGGTGGCTCAGGGGATCTATGTGATCCCACCGCCACGTGTCTCTTTTGGTGCGGCTTTAAAAAGCCACACTTTGCCCATGCTTCCCCCCCCCCTTGTGGCAGGGACCTTGTTATGTTTGGAGCACGGAAAGGAACAAGGAAGTGACAGGCCCATTGCAGAGAGAGAAAAGTGAAATTTTAAGAGGCAAAAGAGAGAGCAGAACTGCCTCAGTCTTCTTTTGCAAGGGAAATGGTGTTTAACATGGCAAAAAGAGAACATATGATGAGGGAAGGGAGTTGCCGCCTAGGATAGGCACAGGGTGGTACATAAACATATAGTTTCTTTAAATCAAATGAAGTATTCAGAACCAGATGAATTGCATTAGAGGATACAAAAGGAATTTGCTGGTGTGATTTCAGGGACACTGTCTATTATTTTTGAGAATTCTTGGAGACCAAGTGAGGTGCCAGAAGGCTGGAGTAGGGCAAATGTTGTCTCCACCTTTAAGAAGGGGGGAAAGATGATCCAGATAACTACTGACCCATCAGCTTGGGGTTGTCAGGTTTCTTCCAGGCCACCAGTGGGGAATGGGGAGGGGGTAGGGTTGCCAGATCCAGGTTGGGAAACTCCTAGATATTTTGGGATGGAGCCTGGGGAGGACAGGAACCTCAGTGGGGTACAGTGCCATTGAGTCCATCCTCCAAAGCATCCATTTTCTCTAGGGGAACTGATCTCTCTATGAAGGTAAGCTTTAATTCCAGGGGAACCCCAGGTCCCACCTGGAGGCTGACACCCCTAGGCCAGCTTGACATCTATACCTGGAAAGGTTTTAGAACAAACCATCAGTCAGTCAGTCCTTGAGCATTTATAAAAGATGACTGTGATTACTAAGAGCCAGCAAGGGTTCTATAAGAACAAGTCATGTTAGACTAACCTTGGCCCCGGTCACACGGAAGGTTTTGGCCTGGGAGAGGGGCGGATCGGGGGTGCACCAATTGGGCGCGAGCACACTGCAACATCTGGGAATCGGTGTGCACCCTGTCCCCAATCAGGCCCAAAGCGTGCATCAAAAAAGAACTTGCAAAAGAGCAGGACTTACCTGGAACGCCGCAGCAAGTGCAGCCGTGGGATCGCTGGCGCGCCCATCTTCGGTAGCAATCCAGGCTCCTGGCCGAACTGCGCAAGCACACACATGCACAGTTCGGCTGCGTTGCTCTCCCATCAGTGGCTTCCCCCTGGCATCTGATCGTGCCGGGGAGGAGCTGCATGGTGGCTCAGGGGATCTATCTGATCCCGCCACCACGTGTCTCTTTTGGTGCGGCTTTAAAAAGCTGCACCTCGGCCATGCTTTCTCCCCCCGTGTGGCAGGGGCCCTTATCTCCTTTTTTGAGAGAATTACTACCATTTTGGATCAGGGGAATTCTGTAGATATAGTTTTTCTTGATTTCAGTAATGCTTTTGATAAGGTTCCACATGATATTCTTGTTGACAAGTTGGTAAAATGTGGTTTGGATCCTATTACTTTTATGTGGATTTGTAACTGATTAACTGGTTGTTAATGGTATCTCATCCTCTTGGAGAGGAATGAAAAGTGGAGTGCTTCCGTGATCTGTCCTGAGGCCTGTGTTGTTCAACATTTTTATAAATGACTTAGATGAAGGAATAGAGGGGATGCTCATTAAAACTGCAGATGATATTAAATTGGGAGGGGTAGCAAATACAGTAGAAGACAGAGTCAAGATACAAGTTGATCTTGACAGGCTGGAAAACTGGGTTAAAATAACAAAATAAATTTCAACAGAGATAAATGTAAAGTTTTGCATTTAGACAGGATAAATCAAAAATATAATTATAGAATGGGTGAGATTTGTCTTGGGAGTAATAAATGTGAAAAGGATCTACTGTAGTTGACCATACACTGAACATGATTCAGCAGTGTGATGCGGTAGCTAAAAAGCCAAATACAATTTTGGCCTACATCAATACAAGTATAATGTCCAGATCACGTGAAGTGATGGTATCACTTTAGTCTGCTCTGGACAGACCTCTCTTTTTTTTTTCAGTTGCTGAGTCATCTCCAGCTGTTACGCTCTGTGTAAAATGTGCAATCACATTACTATTTCAAGACAGCCTATAGGGATTGCATCATCCTGCACATTAGGATTGCATCACCCTTAACCAGCTATAAAGCCCCAGCATTTTTAGTTGACCAACACTGCTCTTTGCCTGAGGACAATTTGGCTCTACAACCATAGGAAGGCGATTTCTGGACCAGAAGTAATTATGGGTTTTTCATTACTTTTTGCATTCAGACTCAAAATTGTGGGATACATTGATTTATACATTTTTTGTCTTTTGGTTTATATCTGAGAACCACTTGGCATGTGATTGCACTCTTGGGGCCTAATTTGTATTTTTTACTCTGTGCCTGGTGGCTTTATTTTGAAAGTAAGTCAATGGTATATATTTATTTATTGGCAATATCGCGGTTCCTGGCTAAGGTGGCTGCTCTCAAGAAACATTGAAAATTTCAGCACTTCTGAAAACTCCGACATTTAATCTTCGGATGATTTTAGTCAGTTGGCTCCGCCCCAAGTGTAGTTAGGTAATTTTTAATCTCTGGGCTCAGCCTGGGTTTTACATGACTGTGATTATGTACCTTGACACATGTTATGTCTATTTTATGTACTTATTTTATTCCCCTTTTGTATCCTCTTGGTCAAGACTTCGGTCATATAGACCTGTAATAAATTGAAATTGAACTTGAAATCATTGGCAATATATGTTTACAGTCTATTTATCTGTTTTAATATATGTGTTTAATTTCCCATTTTTTAAATCTTTTACAGCAACTTGCTTCTGGTCCTTATTGACTTTATACTTTGTATTTACATGATTGTACTATATTTATATAGTAGCCAATATGTTCCTCACTATTGACCTCTGAAGAAGGCCTGTGTAGAACGAAACGCATCAGGTCAGATTTATCAGCCCTTGTGTTTTATCGTTTGTTATTTATACATAACGTGTGATTGGGCCCTTATATAATTTTAAAATTTGTGATTAATAAATACGTGTATTTTTTATATATTTCCTTCATTAAGTTTTTAATATTGGCCCCCTTTCTTGCATTTGACTAACCTTTGTCAGGTTCTAGAGTCTTAGGTTCAGGTTTTTTCCCCCCCTCCCCTTTTTTGTCCCTGGAAGATGACAGGCAGCCAGTCTTTTTCCAACAGTGCTAATAGCAACGGGGGGGGGGGCATCTCTCTCAGGAAGATAAAAAAGTGGAAAGATTACTTTTTCCCCGCCCTATTGCCATGGTCCCAATCCAAATTAGGTTCCCTTGTGGCTGTTTTTAAAGGAAGTCTAAGTCTGGAAATGGCAATTTTTATCTAGTTGCATCATCATAAAGATGTCCAATGAGTAACCCATGGAAACTGTAAGAGCAACAGTGATTGTGCCATGGAACTCCCCTATCTTCCCCCTCCCCAGCAGTTCCCTGAGATTCTTGAAAACTGATACCCCTGGACAGAATGACACACTAGAGAGAACACAGAGTCAAGCAACTCCACTGATGGAGTTGCCATCAAGTGCAAGGAGAGCTATTTGTAGTGGAGGGAGATGGGGTTGATTTTGCTTCATTCTCCCTCCTTACTGCTGCCTCCAGTTTCAAACAGACCCTGTACATGAACCTCTCATCATCCTCAGCATTTTTTCCACCTTGGATTTCTTGGATCTTGGGAAAGGGGAAGAGAAAATCTGCGTCCATGAGCACCTTCTTCTCATGGTTCATTGGACTGCAACCACAGATATTTAAATTAATAACAATTCCAGTATTTTCCATGTTACATGTAAACAATACAATATAAAGTACTAGCATGCAGGTCTGTGTTCTGGCAGTGATCTACCCTAGTGCCATTGGCCCATTACACATGCACGTCTTCCTGCAGATTTTCAGAGCAGTAAGCCTTAAATTTTGACTTTGGATCCTTTGCTCACCTTATGCACCATTCTTTTCCCTCCAGTGTATTTCTTCTGCAGCTACAATTTTTAAAATGCACTTCTCTAAATCGGGGTGGAACATCACTTGTGATGTGTAGGGAGTGGT
This sequence comes from Gekko japonicus, assembly GCF_001447785.1. Lineage (NCBI taxonomy): Eukaryota > Metazoa > Chordata > Lepidosauria > Squamata > Gekkonidae > Gekko > Gekko japonicus. The sequence goes on along the minus strand of NW_015169812.1, from coordinate 554,247 downwards.
GTCCAAAGGTGTTTTTTTTTAAATTACACAGTTGCCCTATCACAGCTGTGCAATAGCATGCAGCAAGCACCTTCCATTTAAATCCCCGTGATTCAAGTTTTGTGCATGCATTTTACTGTTCCATGAATGAAAGGGAACAGAAAGGAACACAGGCAAAGGGGGGAACCCACTGTTGAAACTGATCAGACTTTGCTGAAACTTACAAGCAGCTTACTTGCAAAGCTCCATTTTCCATTTTGCTGAGCACTAGGGGATTCTCTGCTGTGTTATTGACCACTGAAAAATGGAAAAGAGTCACACAATCTCACAATATGGGGAAACATGTTGAGTCTACAGAATGCACAGTAGAACCCACTGGCATTGCAAGATGTGATTGCTGGCGACATGTGTGTGTGCATGAGTCCGTATGTGCAAAGTCAGCTGCAACTCCACCACGCTTTGCACAGGGCTGCAATTTGTATGGGGGCAGAGTTCTCTGGCAGAAACAAGGGGAGGGAAATTGGCACAAAAGCAGTCTCAGAAAACCTGAGGAAACAGTGACTAGAAAGTGAACTGAGTGCTGAAGGGAGGGAAATCAATGCAGAACAACAGAGAAAACCCAACAGATGTGCGCAGTGAAAGCGAGGAAAAAAACTCGTACATAATAGGCCTTAGTTGATCTATTTTCATTTGTATTTCTCTTTGAATTTTATTTTGGTTTCAGTTTTCATAAATTTGAACAATGGCTTTGAAAGTCTTGTCTCTCCACAGGCATGATTGACATATATTTAGTGCAGTCTTCTAAAACAAGCATGACTCATAGCCCCTGGGCACATAACACATGAAGGCATTGTTCTTTGCACAGCTGAAATGGACAAGAAAGCTGGTACAGAATAAACAAAGCCATTTCTCAATTTGTTTGGATTCAGCCTAATGTCTTGGTTAAAGTGCACACAAAGCTGTGAAGCACTGTCAAAATAAAAGTAAAAGCTCTCAGAAGCCACTTACAGCTTCTTAACTCAATTGGTGGAAGTGTGCTCTATGCACATTTTAGCTAGAATTGCCATGAAAATCCTGGCTACAAAAATCAGATGCAAATGTGAGTTTTCTTCCTCAGGAAAATCAGTTCAAGGAATTCTGAGGAAAGCTCAAAGAGTTTTTAGCTATTGACACTTCTGATGGTGTGTGTGTGTTATGGGTAGTCAAATTGCTTCCAACTTATGGTGACTCTATGGATTAATGACCTCCAAAGTGTTCTGTCATTAACAGCTTTGCTCAGGTCTTGCAGACTGAAGGCTATGGCATCCTATATTGAGTGCTCAGTGCAAAACTTTAAACGAATATGGGATTTCTCTCCTGTGGCCTATCTGCAGGCCTACATCAATATATCTAATTCTCAACATCGCCAGATCTGTAGATACTTAAATCCAAACAATGGAGCCATGAACATACCAGGCACGTCTTTCTACAAACCTGAAAAAGCCCCAAGTGTGCAGAAAAATCTGAAATCTAAAATTAATAATAAATTGGGAGTTAAGCCAAATGAAGACAAGGGGCAGATAAATGTTGGTTGGTATATACAAAGGAGAAGGGGCCATGGCTCAATGGTAGAGCATTTATTTGGCATGCAGAGTGTCCTTGGTTCAATAACCATGATCTCCAGTTTGGTGTAGTGGTTAAGAGCATGTACTCTAATCTGGGAGAACTGGGTTTGATTACCCACTCCTCCACATGCAGCTGCTGGTGTGACCTTGGGTCAGCCACAAGTTCTTTGAGAGCAGTTCTCTCGAGCACAATCCTCGAAAGAGCTCTCTCAGCCCCACCTACTTCACAGGGTGCCTGTTGTAAGTCACTCTGAGACTCTGAGTGAAGGGCGGGGTATAAATTCAATCTCCTCCTCCTCCTCCTCCTCCTCCTCTTCTTCTTCAATAAAGTAACAGGTTGTAGGTAATGGGGAAAGCCTCTTCCTGAGACCCTGGAGAGCCACCACCAAGGTGAGTAGACAGTACTGACCTTGATGGACTGATGGTCTGATTCAAGATGAAGCAGCTTCATGTGTGTTCATCTGTGAGAAAAGGAATGTTACTGGGTATTTGATATAATGAGCACACTAAAGCAGTGATGTCTGCTACAGCAACATCCTAAGCAGAGTTATCCCTTCTAAACCCATTGACTTAAAAGGCTGTATCTGCTTAGGATGGGACTAGTAGTCTGTTTCTGAGCTTAGTTCAAATTGCTGTTTTTGATCTTTGAAGCCCTTAATGGCTTGGGCCTGAAGATCCTGAAGATCTAACTCCACCTATATAAACCTGCCTGGGTTTCAAAATCATCTGGGGAAGGAGGTTCTTGAGGCAGACATCTATGCTTTCAGAAGTATGCCTAGTGGGTCTTGTGGGAGGATCTTCTTACTTTTCCACCCCTAAGCTACACAATATTCTTCCCCAGGAAATATTATTGGCATGTTGCAGCACCACTTGAAAATCTAATTGTTACAGAAGACTTGGAGGAAACCTGATATTTATACCTGATGTTAATGGTTGTACCCTATCATTAATGCACTTTTTAAAACCCTTTATTACATTTGACTTTTTTAGCTGTAAGCTGCCTTAGATATTTTAAACAGAAAAGCAGCACTGAAATTTGCTAAATAAACAATAAAAGAGACAATAAACAGGAGAACAGCAAACTGTATGTCTAAATCTCATATGTATGTTTGTGCCGTAGAGTGGCTTGAAGGACAGCAGTTGCAGGTAAATGCAACTTTGCTTTTTTTCCTCAGGGGAAATACTTGAGGATTTACAGAGGAAGCCAGTAGAGTTTTAAAAGGATTGCCAAATTTCTTAAGATTTCCTCTTTGCCACTGTGAGGTACAGTGAAAAAAATGATTTTTAAGTACCAATAACCTGATATCCACTGTGTGCACATAAAAGATGGTGTAGGAAGAAATTGCTGAACAGCTGGTCATTCCCTTTAAAAATAATCTCACTAGATATGCAGTCCCATACAGGGCTCATACCGCAGGCAAGTATTATTCAATTATTCCATTTATATCCGGAAGATCGCCCATCCAGACACCAGCCAGGCCTAGAAGTCTACTTATCTTCAGCAAGGCTGTGTTATCACACGTTCTCCAATTATAGCCTGTGGCCAAGTACAAAGAGTTTTTAAAAGGTAATGAAACAAAAAGAAGCATAGGGCTTCCTTTCTTTCAGTTTGTCACCTATATAAAAAAATAGTCCAGATAGTTCATCTTTGTGAGCCAAATGGAATGGCACAACAGAGGAATGCACAACTTCCATGTGCTTTTTAGAAAATGAATAAAAGAGAACAAAAACAAGATTAACAAAATGTTGTCAGCGTGGGCAGTAGGACAGAGTCCAATCAGCAGTCATGATCTCAGTGTAACAATGTGCTTCTTTTATTTCCTGTTGAAGATTATGGGATTTGTAGCCTTCTGTGCCTCCAAATTCAATTCAGGGAGCAGAGAAATCTACATATTGTGTAATGGAGAGGGTTTCTGATCTAGGGCGAAAAGGTGATGTCACTGGGCCCCCTCCTATCAATTCAGCCTTCATGAGCCTCACAAGAATTAGGTGAGGATGAGAGCAAGTGAATTTCATTGCTGAGTAGAGATTTCAACCAGGCCGTCCATGTCTTCTTGGTCTATATCCTACTGTATCTGCTGTGCCAGATTCTCTTGTCTGAACCTACTTTTTTTACCAGTTTAAATTTCAAATGTTTATTTGTATTCTGCATCCTGTTTTCACCCATTCAGTGCCCATATCAGCTTTGCTCATTTCAATTTCATCCCTAGCTCTAGAAGAAAAAATGTAATAGATTCTGTTATCAGGCAACTAAATCTCAAGAACTGGCTGCCCTTTGACCATAGCAAAAATGCCAACTTGAGGATAGAACTGCAGAACATGTACAGCACAAAAATAGTTGATTAGGTAGATACGAGCATCCCCTTCCAACAGCAGAATATATCCTGCATGTGTGCACACATACCACACACACACACCTTTGCACCTCAGATTTTGCAGTTTTGGTCCATTCTGAAGTTGTATTGATTTTTATCACAATAATTATGGAAGAAGTGAGTTATGATTAGTGACTGTATTTACAAGGAATGTGAGCCCCAACCCCCACTGAGCCTGCGCTGGTGGGGGGGGCTGCTTTGCCTCCGCAAGAGGCATACAGAGTAACAGAAACCAACAGGGGGCGGAGCCAGCCTATCTAGGCTTGGCTCCTGCCTCCTGCTCTGCAGTCCGTTGGAAGAGCTCGGTTCGGACAGAGCTCTGTGCTGCGGGGTTCTTCGGTCTAGGCCAGGGAGAAGCAGCACACAGCGGCGGCAGTCGGGCTCACAGCCTGGGCTTCGTGGCGGTGCGCTCGGAAGGTGGCGAGTGGTGCGTTCAGTGGGAAGGCGGCAGCGGAGGCGGCGCAGGCCAGGCAGCTGAGGCGGTTGGCGTGGTGGCGTGCGGAGGCCTTGCTGCGAGGTGCCTGGGGAATGTGGCGGCCTGCTTCTCTGGCTGGCGTCCTCCGGTGTTCCGTTTGCAACATGACTGTTTAAGCACATTAGGCCATAGGCACTGGAGAGGGGGTGTTTTTGGTGGCGTTTCCCCCCCTTTTTTGTGTGGCGTGGTAAGGCTGCAATACCCTGGTAGTCCCTTTCCCCCCCTCCATTCTCACGGTAACTTCTGGAGTTGCGGTGGCAATTGGGTTCCTTTTGGAGGGTGCAACAATGTTTTTTGGATGGGAATGACTGGGTGGCAGTTGATACTTACTTGATTGGGGCAGCCATTTTAAAGTATCAATTGTCCCTGTTGGGTTTCTTACAGGCAGCCATTTTAGGCCTTCTTTGGTGGCAGCCATTTTAAGTCTTCTTGGGGCGGCAACTTTAGGAGTCACCTTCCCTGGCTTTCACCATACATATTGGGCTTTAACCGCAGGGAATTGTTTCTTAGTTGAAGGCTTGTGTGTGTGGGGGGGGAGTGTGTACAGTGCTGCTCCCAGGGTACACTTGTTTGGGCTGGATATTGTAGGCATGGCTCCAAAGAAGGGTATGGGGACATCTAAGGGGAAGCAGCCTGCCCACAAAAAGAAGCCCATGCCGGTCCCTGCGCCCATTCTGGTTGGTGACGCAGGGCTTTCAGGAGCTACACAAGGTGTAGTTCCATCACTAGGGTTGCAGGTGCCCGCAGCCCCATTAGGTAATGCAAATTTAGTGGTGGTCTCTGGAGCACCCACAGGTGCGATTACACCGGCTCTCCTGGACGCAGTCTGGGATACCCCTGTCAGCAGGGCAATATTAGACAGGCTGGCTGGTATCGAACAGCATTTAAGTGGGCTTTCGCCTATAACACAAACAGAGTTGCCTTCTTCTGAGATCATTCAAACCCAGGTTTTGAATCACCTCTCGGTCATTGAGGATTGCTGCTTCGGTGCTGGCAGCAGGGCTGGAGTTCCAGGGGTTGATGAAGTGGGTCCAGTCGTGATGCAAGAGGGCCCAGTTGAACAGGGCGGTGAGGATCGGCAAATGGCGCCTCTCATTGGCACATCGCAGACTCTAGGTAGGCTTGCTGTTGCACAAACACAAACACCTGACAGTTCTTGGCCTTGGGGCCCTGTGGGGCCTCCGGCTTTTACTGGGTCGTCTACTGCAATGCATGTGGTAGGGGCGTTGTCCAGGGACACCAGCACGCCTATTCCTTTGGGGTCAGTTGGAGTGGCAAATAATCAGCTTTCTGGAGGTGTGGTACCTCCGGCTAGCACCTTGGACGACCACCGGAGCAGTACTGTTACACAACCGTCAATGTTAGCACCCTCTTCCCCTGCTTCGGGGGGGGGAGTGTCATCCACACCCGGCCCGGGACAGCAGCTTCAGGGTGGGGTCTGGGTTGGATGTGCTCCTCCTGATCTGGGGAAAATAATAATAAACTTTGCCCAATCTGGGCAAGTAAAAAAAAAAAAAAGGAGTTGCCATCGGGCGAAGTGGCAAGGCCTTTGGGCGACCATCTCACAACAGCTACCAGGGAGAAGATTTTACGGGGAGATTATGTAGATGTATTCTCCTTGTTATATAGGGAATTGGATAAAAAAGATAGGGAGGTACTGGATGAACAGGACAAGGAACGCTCGAAGCGCCACAGCGTAGACAAGATCTATACTAACTGGTACCCCGGTTTCTTGATTTATGCTGGGGTAATAGTTATAGCAAGGCCAGAAAGGGCTTCATCATTGCTCCAATACATGGATATAATCCATAAAGGTTATTTGGACTTTTCTGGGTCCGCCTGGATGGATTATGATAGGGCCTTCCGGATGAAGGCAGCCATGTATCCTGCAGTTCGCTGGGACCCAATCCATCCGCATATTTGGATGCAGACGATGTCCACTGCCAGGCCTATGTTTGGGGAGCATTCAGACAGTGGGCATATTGTGAAAAGGGCCAACGCGGCCTATCCTGGAGTCACACGTTCCCAAGGTGGTCAGACTAGTCAAAGGCGTTCCCTGTGTTATGAGTTTTCCTCACATGGGAATTGTAGCAGGAAGCCTTGTCCCTTTCAGCATGAATGCCCCCTCTGTTCTGGCCTCCATGCTTTTCCATCTTGCCCCAGGGCAAAAGCAAGGCCTACAGGCAAGGATGGCAGAGGTGGCGGCCGTCGGGGGGGCCGTCACGCCTTACCTGACAAAGGGACCTAGTCCAATTAAGGTTCCGGTGTTAGAGCACTGGTTGCACATGTACCCAAAGTTTGACGATAGGCAGTATTTGTTAGAAGGGTTTAAGTTCGGTTTTCACATTCCTTAGGTGGGTGAGAGGTGTTCCTTTTCAGCTCCTAATTTGCCCTCAGTTTGTGGCATGGAGCAGGTGGTTAGAGCCAAAATTCGAAAAGAGTGTTTAGAAGGCAGGGTAGTTGGTCCTTTTCTCTCACCTCTGGTGCCCAACCTGCAGGTGTCACCTTTAGGTGTAGTACCAAAAAAGGCACCTGGTGAGTATCGCCTCATTCAGCATTTGTTTTATCCTCACGGCAGATCGGTGAATGATGCAATACCTAGTGAACTCTGTTCGGTCAGGTACACTTCTTTTGATGAGGCAGTCAGTATGGTCCAGGGTTGCGGGCAAGGGGCTGAACTGGCTAAATGTGATATCAAGTCGGCCTTTCATCTTCTGTCTGTGCACCCAGATGACTTTGTTCTTCTGGGTTTTTCTTTTGATGGGCAGTACTATATGGACAGGGCACTCCCTATGGGATGCTCTGTGTCCTGCGCTGCATTTGAACAGTTCAGCTCCTTTTTGGAGTGGGCTTTGCGTGCACGCACGGGCTTGTTCAGTACTGCCCACTATTTGGATGATTTTTTATTTGTTGGACCTACTTGATCTGGGGTTTGCACACCGTTATTATCCAATTTTGAGCAACTGACTAAGGAACTTGGAGTTCCATTAACCGGTGAGAAAACAGAAGGGCCTTGTGTGGTTCTAACCTTTCTTGGCATTGAGATGGACACTGTGCAGCTCCTGCCCCCTGCTCTACAGTCCGTTGGAAGAGCTCAGCCCACCCTCCCACCCTATTTTAGTGCAGGTCTGAACGGCTGCCTTTTCATGAATCCAGGTAGGAATTTTTCGCCTCCATCGGTTTGGCCTATGTATGGAGGTGTTTTTGCCTACCTTGCACTGATGATGGTGGTGTTGGTTTATTGGCTTCGGGGGGGGGTTGTTAAATAATATGGTCATCTTAGTGTTCGGCGGGGTAGCACGATAAGGATGGAAATGATGAGCATTGTTATAAAGGAAATAAAGGGTCCTCCAGGAATGGCTTTCAGGCCTTTGTGGCTCAAGGCCGGGAAGGGGTGATCTTCCTTGGAACAATCTGGCTCGGCCTACCTTAACGGGCCTTTGCGGCTTCTGGGGTGGTGGGTCAGGGGTTCTCTTGAACATGCCACACTGCTGGTCGAAAGCTACCGTTGGTGGCTTGAGATCAGAGCAGGTGCATCGCCCAGAAGGAAATGAAGGTGGTCAGAAGTTTGACACCTGTCGTATTCCTCAGTATATTTCTGGTAACCCCTCGATAGTATTTGTTGTTATTAAATAATTAATAAAGTGGCCCTTATTAAATCCATATTGATGTCTGTCTCCTTATTCCGACTGGGGGGGGGGCAAAGATACACTACTTTGAACTCCTTACGTTGTTTCAGCTTCCTTTGAAGTAGCTCTATTACTGGTTCTTGCTGTGTTTTCTTTTTCATAACATCACTGCTGAAATGGTAAGAAAGTCCAGCACGCTAAATGACAACAGAAATCCACATGAAAACATCTCTCCTGCTCCCTTTCAAAAGAGGTGTCTTTGAAGAAGTTGTCATTTACGGATCAATATGTTGCAGACAAATGCTAGGACAAGGAAATGGGCAGTGCTGAAAGGCCTGAAATGCCCTTCCCCTTGTGAAATGCTATCTTTAAATAAGATTTGTTAATGGGAAAAATGGTCTGAGTCCTCTGTTCTCAGAAGAGAAATGTGATGGAAAGATGGCAGTGAAACAGACCTTCCTCTCCAGCTTTGGGGATTTTCTATTGAGCAACATGACACCCCTGTACTTTTCTTGTGTGCTGTTCCTTTTATTTGGCAGGTTAGAAAACAGTAGAAATCAATACGAAGCAACAACATTCCCTTTTCCCTTCTTGGCCTATTCAACATGGGAATATAACAATTAGTTGAGAAGAGTGGATTTCTGCACTTTCCTGTACTTTATTGTTTCAGAAGTTTGTGCTGTCTTTTCCCAGAAACTGATAATAGTATGTACATTGTCTATTGGTTTGTTCATTGGATATGGGTATTTAAGGTCTGTTTATGCCGTTATATTAAACTTGTTTTTGCTTTAGAAACATTTGTTGCCTTAACAACATAGGAGTCAAAGAGCACCTTGCTGTAGTGGCTTAGAGGTTAAGACACTGAGCTGCAGACCGGAAGGTCTGTTGTTCGGCAGTTTGAGACCCTAATGCCACGTGACAGAGTGAACTCCCATCTCTGGCCCAGCTCCTGCCAACCTAGCAGTTAGAAGAAGAAGAAGAAGAGATTTGATTTATACCCCGCCCTTCACTACCCAAAGGTGTCTCAGAGCAGCTTACAAACTCCTTTCCCTTCCCTTCCCCACAACAGAAACCCTGTGAGGTAGGCAAAATATTGAAAGCAAAATATTGCAAGTAGATAAATAGGTACCACTTCAGTGGAAAGGTAACAGTGTTCTGTGCACCTCGGCATTTAGTCATGCCAGCCACATGAACACAGAAATGTCTTCAGACAGCGCTGGCTCTTCAGCTTGGAAATGGAGATGAGCACCACCCCCAAGAGTCAGATTCAACTGGCATTTCCGCAAAGGAAACCTTCACCTTCACCCTTCAGCACCTTTCAGACTAACCACATTTATTTCAGCATAAGCTTTCATGAGTAGCGGTCACTTCTTCAGATGCATGAATCATATGGGGGTGTTAGAAAGAGGGGCCAGGTTTTTCCTTGATGGAAAAACTGATATCTCTTCAAGAACTACGAGACACCATTAAGACTCAAAAAACTAACAAGTCACCTGGAATAGATGGACTACCAGCTGAGTTCTATAAAGCTTTTGGCCACATGCTAATACCATCTTTGCTTCAGGTATGCAACACAATCCTAGTTGAAGGCTAAACTGGAAATTCTTGGCTGCAATCCTCAATCATAGTGCTTCCTAAGGAAAAAAAAGGACCCATCGAATCCAGCTTTGTATTGTCCAATTGCGTTCATTAATAATGACGCAAAGATATTTACATCAATCCTGGCAAACGGTCTGAAGTCCATAATAACAGAATATATACACCCAGATCACATGGGATTTATTCCCACCAGGCAACTGACAGACAACATCAGACGTACTCTTAACGTTATTACGTCAGGAAGGAAAAATGCAGTTAACTCGCTAATCCTTGCACTAGATTTCGAGAAGGCCTTTGACTCTTTGGAACCAGCCTTCATAATGGAATTTCTTCAGAGGATGGGTTTTGGGGTGAAATTCCTGTCCGTGCTGCATATACTGCTATCGCAATCATCAGTTAGAATTAGAGTTAATTGATTTAACTCTAATTTCTTTCATCCCACATGGGGAACCCATCAAAGATACCCACTATCGCTGTTGATTTTTGCATTAGCAATCGAACCACTGGCAGAAGAACTAAGAAAAGAAACAGAGTTTTCGGGACTGACAATTGATGGTACAGAACACAAGATGACAGTCTATGCCGATGATCTCACATTATATGTCTCTAATCCATTAAAGTCTATACCAGCTATTAATAAAATCCTAGAGGGTTTTGAAAGAGTCTCAGGCCTTCGAGTTAACACCCAAAAGTCCAAAATTTACCCCATATCAATTCATGCAGAGGTGAAAAAGGCTCTACTACAAGATTTTCATTTCCCCTGGGTACAATCTTCTTGGAGACACCTCGGCATCCAGATCCCGTTAAATCTTAAAGATCTCATGATGTGTAATTTTAATAAATTACATAAAGACACCCAACAAAGGCTTAAAGACTGGAATGATCTCCAACTTTCACTTCCGGATAGAATTCATTTGATCCAAAATTTCATTTTCCCAGGCTTTTTATTCCTTTTCAGGGCGCTGCCCATTAATATACCAGATGCAGACATTAAAGTATGGCAAGATACATTGACAACTTTTG
>NW_015169812.1:531318-541273 GCF_001447785.1 Gekko japonicus | reverse complement strand
TCAGCTTGGTTTCCCACCATTATTGATCCGTGGGACAATGTGTAACCCCTCTCTCTATCTGCTTTGGCAGCACAAAGAACACATCCGTTATTGCCTTCATGGACCAGGCATCTCTGCAAGTCAAAAGTTGCCATGGAGATACAACTTTGACACCTTGTCACATGGCTCCTCTTTGAAGTTAGGCTAGAATTTGAATATTGCCCCCTTCCCTCTAGGTAGGACGTCATAGCTCGTCACCCTATAGGCATAGAGAAGGGGACGGATTCCAGGTATAGATTGGCCTTAAGCCAAACCCCAAAACTAGGTTTTAAAAAGAGAAACACAGCCTTTGTTTCTCAGTTAGAAGGAGTTGTTAGGTTAACCCACCTTCCCTAATACCTTCACCTTTGCAACTTAAGTACTGCAGGTGATTCTTGAAGCGTTCTCTGGAGTCGCGACCAGAGAACCCGCATGTGTCTGGCAGGACCATTCCGTGTGTTTATAGAGTCCCTAAAGTTACTTTTGTTCTCCATTCTCGCTGCTGAGGAGATTTCTTCTCAACTGAGACTCAGATAAGTATAAGCGGGACCCTTCTATGTGTTACCCCATTGTTTGTTGAAGTTATTATTTTTATTACTGATTGTTTCTGTATCTGCTGCAAACTAAGGAACTTGTGTGAATCTGCGAATGTATCTGTTTTTCGTATGCTTGAGAACTACTTAGTAAAGACAACATTTATTCACTAAACCTAGCGTGTTGTCTCAATTCCTGGGAAATAGGAGCGTTCATTTCCAAATCTGCCCTCTGTATACACGGGTAAATTACTCACACATGCCCACTGCCATACATAAGACAGAGTTGGGCTCTCGGAACCATCCTTAGAGGAGTTCCGGTAACAGTATCCTTATAATAAGAGGAAAATAGAGACAGTAATAGGAAACTAGAACTAATTTATTAAGACTGCAGAAAGAGAAGATAAAACACAGGGCTATATTATATGGCCACAGGTTATCCAGGGGGCAAAAGGGGTTCGATCCCCTCACCTGGTCAGTTTGGAATTACAGTCCAATCCAAACAGAGCAATATGAGTTTACCGCTGGCAGCAATGAAAGAACTTAATAAAATGATACAGGAAGGTATTGCGCAAGCAATGAAACAAGCAATAGGAACAACCTTACCCAATTTAACTAAAAATGAAATACAGCTTCTAAGAAACAAAATGGATGAAATAACAACACAAATTAAAACAGAAACACAAGAAATTAAGAAACAAATAATGGACAATAAACAAAAAATAATGAAAATAAACACCAAGCAAGATAAATTTAAGGAAAAATTGCAAGATCTTGATTCTGAAGTTTTAGAATTAAAAGCAAAGAACGAAAGAATAGAGGACACCCTTATAGGTCTTGAAATGGATAAAGCGGCACAGATATTGAGGTGCCAAAATATCCCGGAGAATATTGAAAAAAACCTTAAAGATGAACTAGCAAATAATTTAGCGGAACAGCTACAGATTGGCACTAAAGAGGAAATAAAGAATAGTATTGAGGAAATTTACAGGAGAAACTCCTCATATGCGAGGAAGCACAAGCTCCCCAGGGAAGTCCATGTGAAATTCTATCGGAAAGACATGAAGGAACAAATACTTCAAGCTACGTATGAAAATAAAGTTACTATTCAGGGTGAAGAAATTAGGTTCCTAAAGGAAGTGCCATGGAGAGTGAGGGAGAGACGATTTCCATATGCTAAACTGAGAAAGTTGTTGAAGAATAACGGAATTGTCTTTAGGTGGTTGGTACCAGAAGGAGTACTCTTTTCGTATGATGGTAAGAGACAAAGATTAGATTCAACCTTTAAAGTTGAGTATTTTCTTGAAAAATATGGAGATGAGTTAGGATTCCAAAGAGAGGAGGAGGGAAGAGAGGAGAAAGAGGAGAACAAGGATACAGAAGAGGAGGAAAACTCTGGGCAAGAAGAAGAAGGAGCTAGTAAAGAAGTTAGTCCCAAAAAAGGGAAGAAAAAACCAAATAAGTCAACTTACCAGATTCTAACTAGATTCAAATACAAAAGCAAAGGAAGAAGCAGTAAGAAATAAATATGATGTCAGGCAAGAAATTTAAATTACTATCAATTAACATTAATGGGCTGAATAGCCCTCAAAAAAGTAGGAAAACTTTTCATCAATTAAATAAAATCTAAGCAGACATTGTATGTCTTCAGAAAACTCATATAAAGAAAGATGACAGTAAATATTTGAATAATAAAAAATGGGAACTGCATATGTGGTCTTAGACAATAAAAAAGAGGGGGGTAGTAATTTATGTGAGAGATAACTTGAATGCTAGAATGTTATATGCCTCAAATGATGGTAGAATAGTGGCGGTAGTGATTACAAGAAATTGCAAGGAGACACTAATAATTAATATATATGCCCCGAACCAAAGTCAAGAGACTTTTTACAAAGAAATACAAACAATACTAAGTGGGAAGGAAGTTGAGAATATTTGTGTGGCGGGGGATTATAATGCAGTACTGGACTGCAAAGAAGATAGAATGAGTAAAAGGAAAGGTAAAAAACCGGGTACATTAACATCTAAAAATTTCTTTAAAATAAGAGAAGAGTATAATCTTATCGATGCATGGAGGACTTAAAACTTTTAAAAAAGGGATTATACGTATTACTCATCTCAGCACCATTCATGGTCCGGAATTGACATGGTCTGGATATCGGCCAACATGATACATGAGTTGATAGAATGTGAAATCTTGCCAAATACGTTCGCAGATCATAACCCTGTGAGTTTAACCTTAAAAGATGAACAAAAAAGAAGAAGATGGACCTTGAAGCTAGGTATTCTTCGAGATCAGGAATTTGTTAAAAAAATGAAAAAAGAGATTGTAGACTTTTTTGAAAGAAATATCCAGCCAGAGATGAAAATGGAAATAGTGTGGGATGCGTTTAAGGCATTCATTAGAGGTTGGTTTATTAATCAAAATGCAATACGCCCAAGTGGTAGTGAAAGGAGATCTAACAAGTAACATAAAAATCCAAAAAGGTTCAAGACAAGGATGTCCGTTATTGCCCTTGTTATTTATATTTGCCCTAGAGTCGTTGAATAATACGGAAAGAACTAATGAGCAGATAAGAGGTTTAAGAGTCAAAGGGGAGGAATTTGAATTGCTGACCTTTGCGGATGATTTGTTATTATGTGGCCCTAGTTAGGGAAGAAAGCGTTCTTAGAACACCCTGTAAATCGCCCAGAGACCCCTAGCGGTCAGGGTGGTATAGCAAGTCGAATTAAATAAATAAATAAAATATTAAAACATTTGAATGATTAAAAACAACATTTAAAATGATAAAATAATTCAATAAAAACACATAAACCTACGGTGCCAGAACCAGGAAGGAGAGCTAATAGCAGTTATTGGGAGCATGTCAAATGAAACAAAGAAGTCTTCACCCACTTTAGGAAGACACTAGAGGGAAACAGATGAATCTCCCTGGGGAGAGAGTTCCAAAATTTTGGTGGCACAAGAAGAAGAGAAGAGAAGAAGAGATTGGATTTATACCCCTCCCTTCACTACCCAAAAGTGTCTCAGAGCGGCTTACAAACTCCTTCCCATTCCCTCCCCACAACAGACACCCTGTGAGGCAGGTGGGGCCAAGAGAGCTCTGACAGAAACTGCTTAGAACAGCTGTTATCAGAACTACAGCTTGCCCAAGGTCATCCAGCAGGTGCAAGTGGAGGAGTGGGGAATCAAACCCGGTTCTCCCAGATTAGAGTCCATGCACTTAACCACTACATCAAACAGGCACTACACCAAGAAGGCCTTTTCTCAGGCCACTACCATTCAAGCCTCAGATGGCAGGGGCAACTGCAGCAAGGCCTCCACAGATGAGCAGAATAAACCATTGGGTTCATATGGGAGAAGGCAGTCCTTAAAGGATGGTAAGCCATACAGTGCTTTAAATATTAATACCAGGACCTTGAACTGAGCCCAGAAGCAAATCGGACATACAGTAAATTCTTCTTGCCTGACTTGTGGAAAATATGAAGAGGTGACTTCAGTTCTGCTTTGTATTTCCTTTTCATACATTTTATATGCTTGAATGTTCAATGTTCATGAATTGCCTACCAGGTGTGAATAATTACTGGCCCCCTGATGAAGTGAGGAAGTACCAGCTGCACAGTGCTAAAAGATCTGGCACCTTCTCTGAAAAATGTGTCTGAGCTCTCTAATAATTTTCAAGATTTACTCATCTTTCCCTTTTTTTAGACAAAGAATCAACATTTGATTAATTAGTTACCAATACTCTAAGTAGACCAATGGCTATTTTTGCTTGCCTAAGGCAGCAGTAGCCCTGACCTGGATAGTCCAGGCTAGCCCAATCTTGCCAGATCTCGGAAGCTAAGCTGTGACGGCTCAGGGTAGTATTTGGATGGGAGACCTCCAAGGAATTCCAGGGTCATAATGTGGAGGCAGGCAATGGCAAACCACCTCTGAATGTCTCTTGCCTTGAAAACCCTACAGCAGAGGTGTCGAACTCATTCGTTACGAGGGCCAGATCTGACATAAATGTCACTTTGTCAGGCCGGGCCATGTAAGTCATAAAACATACTGCCAGGTACCAGAAATATAAGCTGTATAAAGGACAGCAGCTGGTAAGCTCTAAGTTGTTGTATCCTCACTGCAAGGCCCCATGGGCTGGGAGTTGTGCAAAGGAAAGCCCATATGGGCGGACTGGAGAGACAGCTGTGCAGCACTGGGCAGATGATCTCACGCTGCTTGACTGCTGCAGATGAGGTTGTTCTGCCATGCTGAAGCCACAATTGGAGGGGCTCTGCCCACTTCCCCCAAGCAGTCTCCTGTTCCCTCCCTCGCACTGGTTGCTTGTGGGCCACATAAGAGCCCTGAACGGGCCGGTTCTGTCCCCCGGGCTTTATGTTTTACACCCCTGCCCTACAGGGTCACCATAAATCAGCTGTGACTTGAGGGCACTTTCCCCCACCAAGGCAGCAGTAGTATCAACTAATAGCTTCCATAGCTGATTTTCTATTTACTTGTATCTTGTCTTCCACACTGGGGTAGATGAGGAATTGATGAAAGGGCTACATGACTGATCAGTGTCTCATCTCAAAGATGATCTCATCTATCTTTGCTCAAACAGATTTCACAAGGCCTTAACAAATGCTGCGGTGGAAGGGTCACATACAGACAGCAGTCCTCATCCAGCTGGGTCTTTAGCTCTACAAATCCCCTGCAGTTTGGTGAAAAAGAAGTAGTTGGTCTTTCACACACACCTTACACCTCATCCCCAAATCTGTGACAAGCACTAGAGAGGGTTAGTTTGCCACATGCATTCCCTGAACTAAAAATAGACCCCACAGAATGAAATTAGAGCCAAAGGGTAGGAACAAGTTTACCCCATCTTTTGGCCTCAAACCAATCATGAAGGCTAGGAGAAGGCCTAGCATGTGTCCTAAGAACCAAGGAACCTTGGAATACGGTGCTAGCTTCCAGGGTCCTCTTGGTTACTAAGTTAGGGACTTGTGGGGAAGGGGGAACTGAGAGAAATAAACCTCAACTTTTTCACAGAGGAAAAACTGCATGAAAGCTTTATTTGGTGTAATGGAAATGTTTATTGCAATTGGAGAGATTACTAATTAGCTTTCAAGTGTACAGGAATTAAAATTGAAAGATATTAAAAATGGATCTAAATCTCACCAGGTTGCCACCTGTTTTCTTGGAGGCCCCGCTGCTCTGTTGCTGCCCTTTAATAATATCTCAGTTCACAAAATTGTAGCAGGAGTTTTTTTCTAGCCTTCATGTCTGCCAGTTTAATTTCTGAATGTCAGGTGACACAGGATCAAGGCCAGATGGTTTTCATTAAGCTACTAAAACATTTAAATAGCTGAGATTATATAAAAATATAAATAAGGTTTGGATTACGGGGATTCCTCAATCAAACTGAAGCACAACATCTTTTTAATTATATAGGTAAAAGGTAAAGGTTCCCTAAGGTAAAGGTTCCCTTGCTCGAAAGCCAGTCGAATCCGACTCTAGGGTTGCGGTGCTCATCTCCGTTTCAAAGCCGAAGAGCCAGCGCTGTCCAAAGACGTTTCCGTGGTCATGTGGCCGGCATGACTAAACACCAAGGCGCACGGAACGCTGTTACCTTCCCACCGAAGTGGTCCCTATTTATCTACTTGCAATTTCTTGCTTTCGAACTGCTAGGTTGGCAGGAGCTGGAACCAGAGACAGGAGCTCACCCTGTCTTGCGGCACCCGGGTCTTGAACCGCTAAACTACTGACCTTCCACAGCCTGCAGTTCAGCGTCTTAACCACTTGAGTCCCTAGCTAAAGTTTCCTAGCATTCTTTCTTGGAAATCTAGCAAACTGTGTGTGTGAATTAAAGCAGACTACAGAAAGAAGGATCTGTCTGTCTGTCTGTCTGCCTGTCATCTATCATCTATGTACCTCTATCCTACAAGCTAGGCTTCAACAGTACGTGGATAGAAAACTGCCAGAAGTACAAGCTGGGTTTCGAAGAGGCAGAGGAACTAGAGATCAAATTGCCAACATTTGCTGGATTATGGAGAAAGTACCAGAAAAATATCTACTTCTGCTTCATTGACTATGCTAAAGCCTTTGACTGTGTGGATCACAACAAACTATGGCAGGTCCTTAAAGAGATGGGAGTACCAGACCACCTCACATGTCTCTTGAGAAACCTGTATAAGGGCCAAGAAGCGACAGTTAGAACCGGATATGGAACAACTGATTGGTTCAGCATAGGAAAAGGAGTACGACAAGGATGTATATTGTCACCTTGCTTATTTAATATATATGCAGAGTACATCATGCGAAATGCTGGCCTGGATGAATCACAAGCGGGAATTAAGATTGCTGGGGAAAAGATCAACAACCTCAGATATGCAGACGATACCACTCTGATGGCAGAAAGTGAAGAGGACCTCAAGAGCCTCTTGCTCAGGGTAAAAGAGGAGAGCGCAAAAGTGGGCTTGAAGCTCAACATCAAAAAAACTAAGATCATGGCATCCGGCCCCATCACTCCTTGGCAAATAGAAGGGGAAGCTGTGGAAGTAGTGACAGACTTCACGTTCCTGGGATCCCAGATCACCGCAGACTGTGACTGCAGCCATGAAATTAAAAGACGCCTGCTCCTTGGGAGGAAAGCGATGGCGAACCTAAACAGCATGATAAAAAGTAGAGACATCACCCTGCCAACAAAAGTCCGCATGGTCAAAGCAATGGTATTCCCAGTAGTCATGTATGGCTGCGAGAGTTGGACTATAAGGACTATAAGGAAGGCCGAGCGCCGAAGAATAGATTCTTTTGAACTATGGTGCTGGAGAAGACTTCAGAGGACAGCTGAAGACAGGAGTGCCTGGCGTGACCTGGTCCATGGGGTTGCGAAGAGTCGGACTCGACTGTGCAACTGAACAACAACAACCTCTATCTATCGAGAGAGATCCTTCTTTCTGTAGCATGAATGTAATTATTTATTCGATTTGTTATCCCGCCCTAACCCTTAAGGGTCTCTGGGCGGCTTACAGAGAGGGCTAATCACATTTTCAGAATCTAACCTAGGGCCACAGATATACAGGGGTGGTGACTACCCTACCAGGCACCCTTTTTGCGGCGGATCTTCGGTTGTTGTCCTGTTCTTGCGGGCGGTAGTCGGCGGCGTCCTTTTCTGGTGCTGGTCTTTGGAGTTCCCTTCTTCCGGCTGTAGCGATTCCATTTCCGGCCAGGATCACTCGCACTTCCGCGCATGCTCCGCTGCGGCTTCTGTCCCGATGAGGCTCTGGCCTGCTGCATTGCTCCGCCTCCGTGCCAGTTGGTCCAGCCTCCTTCGCTCGCTCGCTCCTTGCCTCACCAGCCACCATTTTTCTCTGCCACCGCCATCAACCACTGCTTTGCTTCGCCGCTCACAACTGCAACACAGGGACGGGTGCCTCCCCGCTCTAGTAGCAGGTATCCATTAGTCTAATAACCCTTTAACAGGCTTTCGAGCCGCTGGGTGGGCGGGAGCTGGGACATAGGGCCGGGCGCTCACCCCGGCCGCGGTGGGGCTCGAACAGCCGAAGCTGTTCAGCCAGATGTATGTGCAGGCATCTCTTACCGCCTGCGCCACCGCTCCATTTGATTACATTAGATTCACCCTTCCATTTATTTTCCATCTCTTCTCTTCTTTCGTACTTTTCTTCTTCCTTCTCTAATTTGTCATTGTAAGTTTTCAACTGGCATTTATTATTTAATCCTTTGTCCTGATACAATAACCATAGGGTTTTTTTAAATAATAGCACTAACTTGGAGGAGTAGGGAAGAGCAAGAGTCCAGTAGCAACTTAAAAGACTAATAAAATTTTGGCAGAATATGAGCTTTCATGAGTCACTGCTCACTTCTTCAGATACTTTGGTACCTTAGTATCTTGGTATCTGAAGAAGTGAGCAGTGACTCATGAAAGGTCATACCCTGCCATAAATTTTGTTAGTCTCTACGGTGGTACTGTACTTTTGCTCTTTTCTACTGCTACTGTTAAAGTTTGGCAAGTTACGTACACCTGATAGCAATAGAAACAACACAGAGCTATCAGACTACCAAGTTCTTAACCAATCATATGTTAGCCGCCCAAAATTGTACGTTGGAGGTGTAACAAAGTTCCTTTTTCCTGCTTCTATAAATGTAATGGGTCCTTGAGCCTGGTGTTCTTGGACCCGTGCATGTTTAAATAAATTCTGTTTTTCTGTTTAAGGAGTGGTTGTTTCCAGATTCAACCTTTAGGGTGACCCGGCATGCTGAAGAAATTCCAGGACACTACAGACAGACTGACATGGCTACTCATCTTGATCTAACCTGGAGGGTAATTGCATATTGTAGATTGTTGTTGCACAAGGCAAGCAGTCTTACCTTGCTTGCTCTGCTGTTGCTGTTGTTGGGGGTTTTTTTTAATTATTAGTCCTTCCTGTGGAGTTCTGAAATGACCCACTGCTGCTTCCACAGTCTCTTCTGCATTCATTCTGGGAAGCAAAGAACAGCCTAATTAGATGCAAAAAGGGAAGGAGGCCACCATTGTGAATCAGTTTGTATACAATGCTGAACTAGTTTTCCTATCATTTCCCCAGAAAGCACCATTGTTAGATTTGTTTGTTTGTTTAAAACAGTGGTTATCATTTCTTCCTTATGGAGCTTATTGGCCACTATAATGCCCTGTACATGGATCTGGCCTTAAAGCTGACTGTACAGGGCTTCTGTGACTGTGAAATAAGTGGCTTTTCTGGATGGATGGTTGCATGTGCAGTTCCACATATTTGGATATTCCTGTACCTCACCACTTGTGAACCAGTTCTGTGACTGCAATCCTGAATCTAATAATGCATTTATAAGGCTGGCTGATTTTACATAATTTAAGTGCATATGATTGAGGAAAAGTTGCAAGGGGCTGTGGCTCAGTGGAAGACCCTTTGCTTTGCATGCAGAAGGTCCCGAGTTCACTCTAGTTAAGCAAAAAACAGGCTTTAGGTGACGTTAAAGACCTCTGTCTGAATAGACAATACTGACACTCCAGGTTTTGTTTGTTCCTTAGCTTTTAAAAACTGCATAAGAACATAAGAGACGCCAATGTTGGATCAGGCCAAAGGCCCATCCAGTCCAACACTCTGTGTCACACAGTGGCCAGAAATACCAGTGCCATCAGGAGGTCCAGCAGTGGGGCCAGGACATTAGAAGCCCTCCCACTGTTGACCCCCCCCAAGCACCAAGAAGACAGAGCATCACTTGCCCCAGAGCCCCTAGCTATACCTTGTGGCTAATAGCCACTGATGGACCTCTGCTCCATATGCTTATCTAATTCCCTTTTGAAGCCATCCATGCTTGTAGCACCCACCACTTCCTGTGGCAGTGAATTCCAAGTGTTAATCACTCTTTGGGTGAAGAAGGACGTCCT
>NW_015169812.1:503501-531096 GCF_001447785.1 Gekko japonicus | reverse complement strand
CTCCTCCTGCTGCTTCCTCCTCTTCCTCATAGGTGTGGAGCTCCCCCCTCCCGCAAGTATCGCGGGTCCCACCCCTTGTGCTTATCTAATTCCCTTTTGAAGCTGTCCATGCTTGTAGCCACCACCACCTCCTGTGGCAGTGAATTCCATGTGTTAATCACTCTTTGGGTGAAGAAGTACTTCCTTTTATCCGTTCTAACCCGACCGCTCAACAATTTCATTGAGTGCCCACGAGTTCTTGTATTGTGAGAAAGGGAGAAAAGTACCTCTTTCTCTACCTGCTCTATCCCATGTATAATCTTATAAACCTCAGTCATGTCTCCCCTCAGTTGTCATTTCTCCAAGCTAAAGAGCCCTAAGCGCCTTAACCTTTCCTCATAGGGAAAGTGTTCCAACCCTTTTATCATTTGAGTTGCCCTTTTCTGCACTTTTTCCAAAGCTATGATATTTTTTTAAAGTCATAACTACGGTGGTACTGTACTTTTGCTCTTTTCTACTGCTACTGTTAAAGTTTAAGTACTGTTTAAGGTGTGGTGACCAGAACTGCACACAATATTCCAAATGAGGTCTCACCATTGATTTATATAGGGGCATTATGATATTGGCTGATCTGTTTTCAATACCGTTCCTAATAATCCCCAGCATAGCATTGGCCTTCTTTATTGCAGTCACACACTGTCTCGACATTTTCAGTGAGTTATCTACTACAACTCCATGATCTCTCTCTTGATCAGTCTCTGCCAGTTCAGACCCCATCAATGTGTATTTATATTTAGGATTTTTGGCTCCAATGTGCATCACCTTGCACTTGGCCACATTGATCCCCATTTGCCATGTTGATGCCCACTTGCCCATCCTTGACAGATCCCTTTGGAGTGCCTCACAATCCTCACTGGTTTTCACCACCCTGAAAAACTTCGTATCATCCGCAAATTTAGCCACTTCACTGCTTACTCCCAACTCCAAACCATTAATGAACAAGTTAAAAAGGAGTGGACCAAGTACTGATCCCTGCGGTACCCCACTGCTTACCACCCTCCACTGAGAAAATTGCCCATTTATACTCACTCTCTGTTTTCTATTAATTAGCCAGTTTTTGATCCATAAAAGGACTTGTCCTTTTATCCCATGATTTTTGAGCTTACTTAACCATTCTTGGCTCATGTTCTGTATCTCCAGCTCCTCAGAGGAGATAACATTAGAGAGAACACATGTTGTGTTTTCCCAATCAAACAGCTGCCACTTTATTTGAGGGGAACTTCACCTGTCCCTAGAGTTAGATAGCTTTAGCTAAATGATTAGCTTTGCAGAATAACAAAGGCTCCAGGTATAATTATATTGCAGGTAAAATGCTCAAGCTGATATAAATATGGTCTCCCATGTGATCTTCTTTGTAGTACAATGCAGCATTTGTCACACTTAGTAATCACGTTTCATTCACTATATTTTTATTGTGTGGTACTCAGTTTGCTTTTTCCTTAAATACCTATTACTGTCACTCCACTGCTGTTGATGGTTCTGTTTTACATTGTGCTGCTCGGTAAATGGTGATGATTGGGGAATGTTTGCAGCCCTTTATATTTCATTGCATTGTTAATCGATTCTGTTCAGATGGTTAACAGCTCCGTCACAGTAAAATGATGATGTTCCTAAAATCCGATCTGGGACTAAATAGGATTGATTACCGACATGACAAAATGTAAATGGCTCTTTGCATTCTGAAATGTGTAGTGCTGCACCTGACCGAGTTGAAGAAGGCTAATGCTTACTTTCTAAACTTGCGTCTCTTCTTCTTCTTCTTCCTCTTCTTTTTCTTCCTCCTCCTCCTCCTAAAGTGAAATTCTTTGGGAAATCACTTGCCATTTTGAAGTCACTTTACAGAATGGGGTGGCTGACTTTTCTTTCCTGTTAAGAGTTCTTGCACTTTCAATAATTTAGTCATTCTGCAACAAGCAAAAATTCGTCAGGTGATGCTTTCCCCCCTATTGCATCTTACATGGTCCCATTTTATTGAGATCTATAACAGACGAGGACAAAAAACAATTGGCTCAGATCAGACTTAATGCAATACTCATTTTTTATGGTTTGCAGATGATAATTCCACCTCTGGTTTGTCTTGACAAATGCTGGATTTACATCTTTATTCTTTCTTCTGCCTTTCTGCCGAGACTCGGCTACCATTCTAGCCTGCATTGCAGGAAGACTGGCACCATGGAGCAAGCTGTCCGTGTTTGTACTTCATACAAAACTGTAGCTTTTACTAACTGTGGCTATAATCCAACTTCAAACCATGGTTTTGGTCATAGATAACTGAGGCCCCGGTCACACGGAAGGTTTTGGCCCGGGAGAGGGACGGATCGGGGGCACAGCAAACGGGCGCGATCTCACCGCAACATCTGGGAAGCAGCGCGCACCCGTCCCCGATCTGTCCCTAAAGCTGGAAAACCTGCTGCAAAAAAGAACCACCTACAGAGGAGGGCGTACCTGGAACGCCGCATCAAGCGCGGCCGTGGGATCGCTGGTGCACCCGTCATCCGGAGCAATTCAGGCTCCCTGCCGAACTGCGCATGTGCATACATGCGCAGTTTGGCTGCCGCGCTCTTCCTTCAGTGGCTCCCCCCCCCCGGCATCTGATCATGCCGGGGAGGCACTGCGCGGTGGCTCAGGGGATCTATGTTATCCCGCTGCCGCGTGTCTCTTTTGGTGCGGCTTTCAAACGCCGCACTTTGCCCGTGCTCCCCCCCATGTGGCAGGGGCCTGAGTGACCCACATCCAGATAAGCACACTAACCCAGAGTTAATTTCATTAAACCATGGCTTCCCATGACATCTGAACTGAGTCACTCAGTCTGAGTTATGACTCAAAATATGCAACATTTGGGCCATCTATGTTTTGGAATAGACAAACTCTCACCATTCATTTTTCTCTTTTAGTAGTTTGGTTTATGAATTGACGTGTATTCATGGTGGGAATTTTCCAGTCATCTTCTCACATGAATCTAATCATTTTCAAAATCATTTAAGTGATGCTGTCCTTGTCTTTTTCTGGGCTATCCTTTTGCAATTCTAGTATGACTAATAGCATGCATAACATTAACAACAATTACTTCCAAAGGCATTGGTCAAAAATTGCTTGTTTATTTGGGTGTTCATACATCACTGTTTCCCCCAATAGGGCCCCAATGCAGTTTACAGCATCATTCTCCTCTTCTCCATTTTCTCCTCACAAGGACAGCTCGGAGAGGCAGGTTAGGCTGAGACAGAATGTCTGCCTCCGTGGCAGCACTGGGATCCAAACCACATCTCCCACACTAACACCCAACTATTACACCATGCTCAGTTGTGCTGCTTGGGAAAATCCCCATGTTAAGGCAGAGCTGCCACTGTCTCAGTACTTAAGGTGTGTTTATAAATCTATCATGTGAAATAATGCTGTCATTTTTTTAAAAAGAATGTGCACAGTTTTCCCATTGGCCCATATCTGAGTTGTGAATAAGTGACTTTATTTCTCATTTCAAGGACACCTGCCTAAATCTATATTTCAGTGGAGTAATTTCCAACATGCACACTTTGCAAGTTCTTCCATTTCAGCCACACTAATTAAATTCTCAGGAGTATATGCCACTGGCCTGTCATTTTTCCCCCTGAAGTCATTATCTTGTTGTCTGCTGAAGCTAGGGCTATCAAGTTTTTGAATGGCCCTTCCCCTGTGCCTTCAACAGAACCTGGCCATACAAAAAACAAGCTGGTGGAGCTCCGGGGAGAGAAAGTGATGGGGATGAGCTTTACCTACTCAGTTTCACCTTCTTGTTAAAGGAACAGGTAGAAGACCCAATACAAAAATAGGGCAGCAACCTTTTGTTGCATATCAACCTATTTCTGCCAGTAAATCCTGCTTTTTTGCTGAAAGTGTGAATGGGAGAATTAAATTAAATAGCATATTTCATTTTCAAAACTTTGCTTTGCTTTACAATGTATAGAGGGGGCTTTCTTGTTATGTCAGCACAATGGACTCCCCCCTCCCCTTTTAAATGGGAGTCTTTACAGATTTATTCCTACCCTGCTGAGGAACTGAAAAGGAAGCTGTTTCTCCTGGTTGAAAGGTATATATCTTATATTTGGGAGGGGGGATTTCTTATTCTCAGTATATGGTTAAAACCTCCCTCACTCTAATACTGCGGATCTTTAGGAGGAGGTGGAATTGGATTTGACTTGAACTGCTAATGCTGAGTTTCATATAATGGCATCAGCAGTGACAGTCAATTGACCCTGAGCCAGAAATCATGAGAGAGCTTATTATTTTGGTAATTTTCCAATAATGCAAGATGAACATTAGGCGTGACTTGGTGGTCAGGATTTCCAATGAGAACCTTTCAGTGGTAGAACACTGTAATTTTTCTTTTGAGTACAACAGCTTGTGCTGGCTGGATTAATCTCCTCTGCCAAGGTCCACTGAGTGAGCAGGTCTGGGGCCAAAATTCCCTATTTGGTAAACCAGCAAGATGATTATGAAAATCTGGTTTCTTCCTCTTCAGTGATGGTCATGCACAAAATGTGCCAACAACCATTTAAGACTAATTCCAGTGTCACAAATCTGATCCCCCCCCCAATATAAAATCATGTCATGGAATATATGTGTATGGTTGGCATACCCTCAGTAACTGTGGTTGGCCCTCCTCCATGGTTTTGGTGTTACGTTACATGTGTTTATGTGTTTTTTATTGAGTTATTTCATATATTCTTTATTTTAAATGTCATTTTAATGTTGAAATGCTTTAACGTTTTGATGCTGGGAATCCTACTTAGGTGGAAATGCAGCATAGAAATGTTTTAAATAAACATAAATACTTGGGGCTGTGTTATTATGGCACTTGGAGAAAACATATTCTGAAGTGTTAGTGGTCTACAGAAGTTGGTGTAGCATGATGACTAGGGCAGTGCGTTTAAGGCAGGAGCTCCCTTTTCCAATTTTTTCCTCAATTATGGCTTTCTATGGTGGCCTTAAGCAATTTGGGGATGTCTCAGATTCAATTGTAGGACCATAATATTGGCCTGTGTCCTGTCCCCGCCTTGCCGGGTTGGGACTCGCCCTCCCCTGGGCACCCCAGAAATGGGAAAAGGGCTGGCTCTGGAGCAGGACCAGAGAAACATGAACTCACCTGGACCCAAGGGGGGGGGAGACAAGAGGCCCATGACAGAGGAAGAGGCCTGAGGGGAGGCCACCACGGTGATGGGAGAAGAGACCCAGGCTGGCCAACGCTCCCACAGTCCCAGCTGGGGAGGC
The DNA here is from genome assembly GCF_001447785.1 of Gekko japonicus. NCBI lineage: Eukaryota > Metazoa > Chordata > Lepidosauria > Squamata > Gekkonidae > Gekko > Gekko japonicus. The sequence goes on along the minus strand of NW_015169812.1, from coordinate 525,813 downwards.
AAAGCAACCCCCACACAACCCGGCAACAGCCTGTGCTAGGCCCCACTCGAGAGGCCACCACCCCAGCCCGACCTGCAGTGCAGTCAGCCTGACAATGAGGGGGGAGGAGAGTGGCACAGAGGCCCCAACATACCCAGCCCTGTGGGTGGTGTTGACTTTGGGGCCTAAGAGGAGGGGCGGGGCTAGAAGAGAGGCAGGCCTGGGACAGGGGAGGGGCTGGGAGTGGGGAGAGGGTATTAGAAGAAGAGCTGGATGGTCGATGAGGAGGAGGGAGAAATAGCCTCAGGAAAGCCGCACAAGGGGGGGTGATGGAGGTACCCAGAGACAGGGAAAGGGTGGTGACTTAACCTCCTTCCCTGTGACTTGGTGTCTGAGACACTGGAGCCAACCTCAGAGGGGAAGGGCTCAAGGAGAAGGGGACTTATGGCAACACAGCGACTGGCGGCGAGGGTGTGGGGACAAAGCCTGCCCGTGACAGCTTATTTTATTGCTGAGATAGTGGGTTGCATCCAGAGTAATTTGTTAATTTCCACTGATTCCATCTTTCCACTCCACTGCAGACCTCACCACATGTTACTCCTCAGGTTCCCCTATACCCCTTCCCCAGGAGAAGCACTTTGTGGAGATCAGGGGGCTGAAGTGGAAGGGGGAGGCAGGAAAGTTCCATTTAACAGATAGAAAATTTAGTCTGGATCCAACCCATTATATTACAGTCTTTTAAAATGTTTAGTGTTTGAAATGTTAAGTGCTTGAAATGTTAACTTTTATCATCCAGCAGCCTAGTTAAGGTGACTTTTTCAAACCTACCTTGCTTTGCCTAGAATGAGAACTTAGGTTACACTTGACTGTACTTGATCACACATTGATATCTGGCTTGCTGGTCATAAGCAGGGAGCTGTTCAATCAGTTAGCTGTTCAGATGCATCTGACTCTTATATCCTATTTCATTCAATTCTGAACTTTCTGGTGAACAAGAAAGGCTTGGAAGACAGAAACCTGCAGATTCCTGATGATCCAGAAATACTTGAGCAATTAGATAAGGAAGGAACTACTCTTTCTCCTCTTGTTAACTGGCAATGTGATACACGCTGTAGATCAGGTTAGTAACTCTGACCTTTATCAAAGCATCTGGGTAGTCTTGTTCATTAGTCTGAACAGGTAGTAGGTACTTCTCCTTCTGAACACACCTTTTTCCTTTAGTTTTGCCCTAGCACAAGGGTCCCCAACCTTGGTGAGCTTGTGTGTACATCTGGTATTTTGAGACTAGGTACTGGACATTACAACATAGATGGCTGCCATGGTGAGGACCAAATACAACATTGCTGCCACAAGGACAAATTACAAATATTGGAAGCTTCTACAGAATGTTAGGAGGTTCCAAGCCAAGCCTTGTCCTATGGTAGAGGCATCTGTTTCCAAACAGACACTACCTACAAATACAAAGGTAATGCCTCCTGTGCTCTTTTAGAACACCTCCTACTCTACTGAAATGGCAGAATGTCAGGATTAGCTCTTTGGTTTGGGTAAGAGAAGCATAAACTTAAATCTCTAAAGATAGTATGTAGCTGCTCCCATTTACCCTGGTTTTTGGTCATGCCATCTGCATTCAAGATAAGGTGCCAGAGCCAAATGACTTGGAAATGCATACATCATAGAATAATATACATAAGACTGTTCCTTTTCTACATGGGAATTTCCATTTGGATGGTTGTCATCGCTATTGCCTGTAGAGGGAAACCAAACCCTATGGTCAATCTGCCTGCAAAATACTTTGCTAATGTGGTTTAAAATGTTTAGACAGGTTAAGCCCATGCTAGATATTAGTATACAATGATGGATCCCTGGGGCTTGAAGAGATTAAAGGTTTGTTTCATGTCTAAGAGTCAGAATACTAATGCAACACAATGAAAACACACTCAGCTCTCAGAAGGATTACAGAGATTTTCAAAAGATTTCAATCTACAATGGGCTCCTAATTATTATTATAATGACTTTCTAGAAATAGTCCTTTTAAGTACGTCTTTTGGGGGGTGGGGGGAAAAGCAAATATCTTTTGTTTGAAAGAAAATATGATAAAGTGTCAAGGATTGTATTTTAAGATAATAATTTTAATTAACCTGTGACTGATTGTGCAGCCTGTAATTCACCTGAGGCACCTCTTGGGTGACATAAACATTGTTAATGACTGTTGTAAAGGAGCCTTGTGTGTTGATGATGAGGTAGGATGTTATCGCTTTGCTTCTGGATGGAAAGATTTGAAGCAAGAGGAAGAAATTGCTCTGAGCAACTGCATGCTGCTGGGTCTGCGTTTGCTCCTACTCTGTATACAGTGCTTGACATTTAAAGTAACCATGCACAAAGAGCCAGTTGTAGGTTAATTACAGTGGGAAGGGGCATTTGTAAAATATGCAGGAATGATCTTGCTGCCATTTAAAAAACAGATATAACTGTCCCCAAAGTCAATATTTGACTACCAACTTTAGAAAACAATTTTCCCTCCTATTTTTTTGTTCCTTTGTTAATTTTTGATCTTGATAGTTGAATGTTTATGTCAGTTGAATAATGGTGGTTCCTACTAGGGATGAGCTCAAATTGGCTCACAAGCCAAAATTCAGGCCAAACTTGGGCTGTTTCAGAGTTCGGGAACTGATCTTCAGGGAAGGTGCATTCCCTGAACATTTGCCAGACTTTTGCCAAGTTCAGTTCAGCTGTTCAGGGCCAGCCATTTAAACCTAACAGCTGAGTGGTGTGTGGTCAGCTGTTAAGTTTAAATGGGTGGCAGCCTTTTAATCCTTTGGTTTTTCTCCCTGCTACTTTGAGGAGGGGGAGCAAATCCAAAGAGTTAAATAGTGGGCAATCATTTAAACCAACAACTGCGTGGCGGACCTCATGCTGCTCAGTTGTTAGGTTAAAATGGCTGGAAGCCATTTAACTCTTCAGTTTTGCTCCCTCCTTCAAAGGGGGGCACCAAAACCGAAGGGGTAAATAAAGCCCCTTCCCAGGAGATCCCCTCCTTTTTTCCCCTCCCAGTTGCAGTGAACTGTGGCCAGGAGAAAGACCTGTCCTGGGTGATCCTCCCCCTTTTTCCTGGCTGCAGTGAACTGGGAGAAAGGCGGAAGGGAAGTCCTTTCCAGGATGATCCCCTGGGTAGGAGGAAGGGGGAACCAAACTTGCCAGGCAGGTTAAGTTTGGTTGGGGCCTGTTCAGTTCAGTTTGGGGGCCACCCCGAACCAAATTAAACTGCCTTTTTTAGATTTGTACCCTACATAATCACTGAAAACTTTTTTGTTCTGTTATTGTAAGCTACAGGTAGAACTGGGCAGAAGCACAGCTTTAGAACTGTATCTGTGGAACAGGTGAAAGAGGTCTGAAGGGGGTGAATTCTAAATCCTTCACCCTGAGTGAAACAAAAGGATAAATTGATTAACTGGCAATTTGGTGCCCTTTAATTGTATCCCACAGTGCCATCCTGAGCAGAGCTGCACCATTCTCAGGCCTTTGATTTCAGTGTGCTTAGATGGGTGTAACTCTGCTAAGTATGTCAGTACAAACCTCGGTTCCTAAAGAGGGTCTTCATGCTGCTTCATTGTAGAGGAATGTATGGAATATGGTCAAACAGATGCTCAGTCATGTGGTCTGGAGTGTTAGAATGTGACCATTGGTTGCAGACTTTACTTAGTCTGCAGCCCTCTGTATAGCATGTGCGCTCTTTAATCCTAAGGAAACTTAATGGTTATTTCAAATATATGTATTTGGAGTAGTCTGCAGCCTGATTGTATGGCTGCTTATTCTGAAGCACATTCTGCTTATTTCTCCAAAATCAGTGTTTATAGGATTATAGCCTTAGCCCAGTAAGACCTCTGTGAGATTCTCTGTAAAGCATCCTCCCTCCTTCATGGAAAGTGTGGGGATTGGCTGTATCGCTCTTTTGGAAAATTTGGCCTTTGGCTGACATTTAGAATAATTCTGATTTCAATCACCCCAAATAATATTCGTTGTTGAGCTCACCGATCGCTCCAGCCAGGAGTTCATGCAATTATATGACATGGCTTGTGTTTAAAAAAACAAAAAGTCTAAGTTTGGCTTGTTGTAACGTTTTTATTTCTTTGTACAATTTTAAATCTTTTACTGTGTGTTGCTCAGGCTCCTTGAGTTTGGAATTCTGACACAGCATGGTGGGCGTAGCCAAAAAATGGCAGAGCCAGACACAACTTGGCTACTGCAGCTTGCCTTCAGCCACGCAGTGAAGCTCCTTGTACTGTGGTGGCAACTGGCTGCAAAAGCAACATTTGAAAAAAAAAATCTGCACAGGCAGTTAAATCTCTAGTGGCCAGAACCCTTACTGGGCAAAAGACCTACCTGGCTCCACCGACTTTCTAAAACACTTGGCAGATGCCAGGAAAGGCACCAGCAGACACCATGGTGCCCACAGACACGGAGTTGGGGACCCCTGATATAGTCAACTGATATATGAAATGCAACAGAATTAGGACGTTTCTAGTAATAAAGTAATTGTTTGTTTTTGGTCAGGTCTCACCCAACAAGGCAGCAACTCTTACTGATGCCCCTATGCCAATGTCCTGTGGCAATGTATGGAATTACTTCTGTGTTCAGTTTGATTCACAAGGGGTCATGTGGTTAAGATAATTTTTGATAAATTTCATTAAACCATGCAAGAGTAAAGTCAGGACACATGTTGTGTTGTTACATTTTTCTATCAAGTTAGATGTCTTGGGCAATACATGTTATCTGGGTTTGTAGGTTTGTTCAGCAGTTCGAGACCCGAGTGTGCCGCATGATGGAGTGAGCTCCCGTCTCTAGTTCCAGCTCCTGCCAACCTAGCAGTTTGAAAGCAAGAAATCGCAAGTACATAAATAGGTACCACTTCGGTGGGAAGGTAACAGTGTTCCGTGCGTCTTGGTGTTTAGTCATGCCGGCCACATGACCACGGAAACGTCTTCGGACAGCGCTGGCTCTTCGGCTTTGAAACGGAGATGAGCACCACAACCCTAGAGTCGGACTCGACTGGCTTTCGAGCAAGAGAGCCTTTACCATTACCTTTACTTTAGGCATACATACATGGAAATGAAAAATATGGAGAACCTATTCTCCTTAAACCTGCTTCATCCCCCCCACCCCCAGTCACTAAAAGGGCTTCCCTCATATTGCTCCCAGTCTGGATCCTGACTTGAAAGCAATCTCTATCAGAGGAAATGTTAGCTCAGATTTGGCTCATTCCAAACCTTGAAACTCTCCTGTGTGCATCAATGAGGCATTTTTCAGAATACACGTGCCATGCCTCATTTGAATCAATTGAAGTCAGAAGGCATTTGTTCTCTCTCAGGTAAGAGCGTTGGTGGACTCCTGAGTGGAGACAGGTTTTATGTCAACTCTTGCTTTTTTAACATCTGTGGAATGTGCAGTTTTGTTTCTTTAAACTCTGATCCAAAGATGCGGAACCCTGGCAGGTGGTTTAGCATGGCATTCATGCATAGACTGGTGAGTTTGATATTCTGTGATTATGCATCCCGTACAGATTCAAGTTTGTTCTACACACAGATATGGAAATAAATGTATGGGGTTTTTTTTACTTGCTAAAAACTCTAGAATAAACTGTAGCCTTGCTATAAGTAAACATTTCTGGACTTTAAATACACTTTTGGGAATGTTTCAAGCATTTATTAATTTGCATGTCAATTTTTATTTAGGAAATTAGCACTGCCTGTTCAGAATTACAATATGTTATTATTGCTATCTTTTTAGGTACATGCAAGAAGCTTTAACAACAATATCCAGTAGAACAGTCAATACCTTGTTAAGTGGCAACTTCTATAAATGCAAAGACTCTACAAGCTTTAATGGCTGTGTCAATGTCAAGGCTAAAACATAGCAAGAGTAATTATCATGCAGATTTTCATTTTGCAGCTGAAACTCATTTTACACATCTTTAAAAGACAAGCGTATCACCTGATCTCTCTTTGAAATTAATGTCTCCTTTTGCAACCTTTTCATGCAAATCAGTGATGCCAAAAAGACTGTTGCAGTGATTTGATAGCACCTGTGTTTTGGGTACCCATTTAGATGCAGCAAGGTCACAGGCTGAAAACCTAGCTCCATCTTGAACAGGCAAGGAATGAGGGATGCTATCGCCACTGGGTTGACCAGAGGTTGTGAGATGAAAGCAAACATTACAAAACTGGAGATGATGGATGGATGGATGGAGGCATGCATGCATGCATGCAGGGCTCTTTATGTAGCAGGAACTCCTTTGCATATTAGGCAACACACCCCTAATGTAGCCAATCCTCCAAAAGCTTACAGAGCTCTTCTTACAGGGGCCTACTGTAAGCTCTTGGAGGATTGGCTACATTAGGGGTGTGTTGCCTAATATGCAAAGGAGTTCCTGCTACATAAAGAGCCCTAGATGGATGGATGGATGGATGGATGGATGGATGGATGGATGGATGGATGGATGATAGATAGATAAACAGATAAACTCCAGCACCTCAATTTTTGGATGATCTCAGCACCTTTGTCAATTGTGGAATATGAGCTGCTGGACAAGCCAAATTTGTGGCCTCCCAAGCAGATTTTGGCGTATCTTAGCTGTTGACATGCCAACACAAGAGAACATGATAAGATAATCAACAGTCGACTCTCAGCTATTCAGCCTTCAAATCTGGCAGTGTACATAATCTTAGGACTGTACAACAGCATGGTCCTAGATTATATATTGCAAAGGGATTGTGTACCATGCAGGGATATGGATCTGGGCCTTGAATTCACTTACTTATTACATTTATACCCTGACTTTTCCCCAGTGGCAACTCTCTTCTCTGTTTTATCCTCACAACAACCCTGTGTGGAAAGTTAGGGTGAGAGTCTGTGAACAACCCAGGGTCACCCAGCAAGTTTCCGTTGCAGAGTGAGGATTCGCACGTAGGTCAACAGATGAAAATCCAAGACTCTAACCACTACATCACACTTGCTCTCAATTGTGATATGTAGGAGGTAGCCCACCCAAATGATTCACTTACTGCTATGGAGAGTAGACATGGTATACTTGAACACATAAGGAGTTCAAAACATTCTGACTTATGCATGCATATGCTAAATGCTAGAACTCAATGTGTCTGATTTTATTATGCATTAAGGAATACTTCCTTAATTAGGATCTACAGAGAAAGATTTTTCTTGCTTGAATTTCATGGACACAGTGGTTAGAGTCTTCATGGTAGATGGCTATATTTTATTTATTTTGTTTATTAGAACATGTATAACCTTCTTTTCTATTTAAAAATTAATACTCAAGGCATCTTACAATCTTCAAATCCATACAAAACAGCTATATGCTAAAACTTACAAGCACAAGACTTAACTAAAGGCCTTCCGGAATTAAAAAAGTTTACAGCTGATGCCAGAAGGTCTCTGTCTATTTATATGTATGTATGCTTAGAAGTTTTCAAAATGAACAAACATAATGTTCACAACATCTAAATAATATTGGCTAAATTTATCGCAAATGTAGACATGCCTGTTGGAATAGTAGCTGGATTGTGTAATGAAAGAACTCCACCAAACCACTTGTTGAAATTATGCCTTTGCCTGTGGCTTGGCACATTAAGGAATGGTTAATGTTAATGATCATTGTCACATCTTCTGTGCATTCTCACATAGGAACTGCATGTGCACAGTGCAGCTGTGGATGTTCTGAACACTTCTGACAGTGGGAGGTACTCTCCCACCCTTTGGCATGGTTTCCTGTCAATAAGGTATTTAAGTGGGGAGAGTGCTGTCCCTCAGTTCTTCTTCTACTATTACTGAAGAAGGATATCATCTCTCTCTCTCTCTCTCTCTGTGTGTGTGCTCCTGTTACAGATAGAAGAAGTAATTAGCTGACTCCAATATCTCTGTAAGCCCTTTTTTGCTGAACGATAAATAGAATTCCAGGCACCAGTGTTCCCTCTAAGCTGAGTTAATATGAGCTATGTGACATCCTCCTTATTGGGGAAGACTAGTTTCCCTATAAAAGTTCTCTTTTTTTTTGTTTAACTGGGTATAATCTGCTGCCACCAGGAAATTTTAAGAATTTCCAAACTTTTATGCTTGTACTGTTGCTCTTACTAGTTTGGTAGACCGAGTTTAAGGCTTACAAGGAACTATGTGGTCCTGGGAAGTATTTCTTTCTGAGCTGGTATACTTGAATGAAAGAGGATTTATTAAAATAAAGCATAAATAAGAGGGTAGTACAATGTAACTAGTAATGTGTAAATACTGAACAATTGCTTTGGTATCCCACACAATCTTCTCTCTCACTGACAGGGATCTTTGCATGTAACTTTGTAACACTTGTTTATCTCAATGCCATATATGTTTACTGTTTCACTCCAGTCTGTTATGACACACAGACTTTCCTATAACTTTTCTTCACTTAAACTTTACTTTACTTTACTTTTCCTAGACATTCAGCTTTTAGATCTCTTTTCCTTTTTCTCTGAACAACATCAACAGTCAGCTTAACTGCCTCAACACACAACTCCCTGTCTACCTGAACATCAACTGTCAACATCTAACTGAAACTCCTGACTGACTCACATACTCATCCAACCAGATTCCCTTCCAAACCCCCTCCCCCTCTCTGTCAACCACCAATCATACCACACTTGCCTCTCTCAACCACTCTAGTCTATCTACCACAGCCATGCAACCAAACTTTTAAAGAGACACACACACCCAAAAACAAGGAATCATTACAAGCTAGTTCACAGTTTTTTAGCCTCCTGCTCACACAATTTGTCTTCCCTCATGAAGCATGGCTCCAGAGCAGTGGCCAAATTGCTCGCTCACAACTTTTAATGCCAGTAGCTCACAAAGTCGAATTTTTGTTCACAGGACTCCACAGCTTAGAGGGAACATTGCCGGGCACGCCATCAGCCTCAAGGCTAATAAATCCCAATTTAAAAAATGTTTGTGATCAAGACAGTTGGCCATGGTTCAAGCCTATTTTGTCCAGTTCACATCAAAGACTTGCAATGAAAGGGGAAAGGGCCCTGAAAGTGACAAATTTGCCCCTGGTTTCTGCTGAAGCAAAAAAACACCAAGGCTGTGGTCAGACGTGCCATTTGGCACAGTCAGGAAGCACTCCTATTTCATCCATTGGTATTTGGCTTGGAGTTGCTCGATCACACATCCCAGTATAATCCATTTTGCTGTGGGTGCCACCCGTCTCTGCACAATTAGACGGCACTTTCAGGCAAGTGGAGGGCTTTTTTGCCTTTTTGTGCACATGTGCATAAATGTGCAAAATGTGCATAAACCCCCATGTGAAGAGTTCTCCATGGACTGATTATGTGGTTATATGCATATCACTAAGTGGGGGGGGGAAATGGTGCCGAGTTGGGATGGACGAAGCAGTCCATCCCAATGTCCTAAGAGTGCGCTTGAGTGATTAGACTAGGGAAAATTTGCCCATGGCCCATCAGCAAGTATTAGGATTGGCCTTTCCCCAGTGTCTTTTAACTCCATTTCTGTGACAGAGCAGCATGGGTTGCTGATGAGCACGGGACCTTCCCCAGATGTTTCACTTTCGATCGTGCACTTTCGATCTATCAGGCATTCACAGCTAAGTCAGATCTAAAGTCATGTCTGACCACAACCTAAGAGGCTTTTGTGCACTTCCTCCATTCTGTTGACTCTGACCAAAGCTTTAGTTTGGAGTCCTGTGTTGGTTCTATTGGCATCAGTGTGGGTTCCAAAATCTCAGTTCTCTCCTCAGAGCCAATCAGAACACCCTGTGAAGAAAGCCAACACAAAGACTAATCATGCATAACAGATTCCATTCTCACAAGCAGAAAGCTGGGTCTTCTACTTCTTCAGTTCCTGCAGAGACCTAGGGTCTGATGCTTGGTACTAAGATCCCTTAGCTTACTCCTTGCCCAAGACATTCTGGAAGGCTGGGAGTAGGGATGGACATGAACCAGCTGATGAACTAAAGTTTGTAATGAATTTTGGCTGGTTCATGGTTTGTGAAATGATGTTCGTGAACTGAAGAACCACTATGAACCTCCATGAATTTTGATACAGTTCATGGCAGTTCGTGAAGAACAGAAAGCAGGGGCAGTTTACAGAAAAAAAGAATTTGATTTAAATGGCTCAGAGCCATTTAAACCCCTGCTTTCTGCTCCTAGTGAAAAGCTATTTAAACCAAACAGCTGAGTGGCAGTCCACACCACTCAGCTGTTTGGAAATGCCTGCTTTCTGCTCCCTGCAAAAGACCACAGAAAGTAGGAGTTCAAACTTTAAATGGCTCATGAACCGGTTTGATTCGCAAACTGGCATTTCAGTTCGTGGTTCAGTTCATGGTTCAGCCATGAATCATGATCCAAACTGCAGAAATACAGTTCATGCCCATCTCTAGCTGGGAGACCTCCATGCCTATATCACTATTACCTACTTCCATGGTTTTCAGAGTGGCTGTACACCCTGCCCTTGTTAGCAGTCTGTTCTCTCTTAAAGTTGGGTGGCTGGCACCCAGAGAAAAAGTAAGCCCATACACCCTTCATATTAATATCACTCCAGATAGATATTAAATCCAAAACACACTACCTAGCTAGAAGTGACCCCAAATAGGAAAATGAGTTATTGTTTCTTAGGGACAAGAAGAATACTTTCTAGCCAGTGGGAAGGGGTTGGGAAGAGAACCTTGGTCTGTGATAAAGGGAAAGAGCTTGCACGCTTTAATGTTCTGCCATCAGAGGTGCTTTTAGGGAGGTACCGCCAGATGCCATATGTAGACAGACCTTGCCCTTGCTCTCTAAAAGATAGAATCCACTACACACACCATGCTTCATTTCCCCCTTTATAGGGATATCCAATCTCATTGTATTACTCCACTTCTATAGGGTAAGATATGGCATTCTGATGACTCAATTGTTCACTCTCTTCTGTTTCATTCTAATTGCGACATAATGGAGGCTGTTGCAAAATTTTTATATTATGCAATCAGAAGACGAGGCTTGAATAGCCAAGTGTAAGTGACTGATGCATCTTAGTATTTCTCCATATTTCCATGATGTTTGTGTGTGTGTGGGAAGAGCTTAGACACCTCAAGAGTTACTGGAAAGCTGTATTATATAAAGGGGAAACCTAGAACTCTGAAGAGAGAAACCTAGAAGCACTAAGCTATTCTCTAAAACACTGTATTTAAGATTCTGTGTAACAGCTGAAATATATAATAAGCTACAACAACACTCTCTTGTTTGTTCAAAAACCTCAATTCTATATATATATATATTTGAAAGTTTTACCTCAGCAATCTCTATACCTTGAATCCTCATATTTATATATTCCCTGCCTGTTTATTAAAATCTTTATTATGTTTTGAAAGTTAATTGTGCCTCACATGCCATTTTATGAGGGTGTTTTAGACCAAAGACAGCTCCTGTATTTCCTCCAGTTCCTGTGCTGGATTATAAGCCTAAACTTATATCTGTGACAAGGTGGACCAGTTAAAGACTATAAAATATAAATGAAATACATGCTACTGAAGGGCAGCTCAGTCACTGAGAGGAACTAAAAATATTTTTGGTGAAAAAAATCTGCCTGGGAGTGGGGAAGCATCAGGGGTCTGTCATCACAGTATATTTAAGAGAGTATTTTCCATAGATCTTAAAGTCTGGAATATAATCTTAACAGTTCTTAGTGGTAAATTTGTTTGAACAATGGGTACTAATGCAGCTTCACAACAGTTGTTTCAGATATTGAATTGTCTTATTTTGCAATCACTCTGGTCATTGAGTTCCTTTTGGCTTGCTATAGCTGTACTCATGGATACTCTGGGTAACATGGAAGATACTTAACATTTGAGCTAGCCCCAATGTCTTTGAAAATATAATGTTAGAAGTTGGATGTATGAATTATTCAAAGAAATTGATGCATTATTTTGTCCACTGACAAGGCATCTTATTGTATTTGCATATCTTCATTCATCTGTAGTGTGTATCATTTTGAGGACATCTGATTCTGAAGATGTCGTCTTTATATTAGTAATTTTCTTTTTAATTGTTTTCATTTTCTTTTAAATGCCTCCTGGATTTTGGTATAAGCATCCCTAGAAGGATTCTGTATTATCTCAAAATCATTGTTTTGCAAGGACTCACACATCACAGTTGACAGGCCAATTAAATCTAATAAATGTCCTCGTCTCCTATTGATGCTAAAATCCATGATGCTTTTTCTTATCCTGCAGAGTTTCAGAATTGTATTTTAGACTCTGTTCTGCAGCAGCTATGAGTTGGCATTCTATTACTTTGTCATTTCACGATCACCACTTCATTCTCTCGCACATCATTTCTTCAATCTCTGGCATACTTCAGTAGACTGACTCTCTTCCAGTTGTCACTTACGTGACACCTCAGCTTCCTCAACTGCCTTTTCACTAACCCCCTAATAAACTCCCTCCATGCATGGCTCTGGCAAAGCAGCAATCTGTCTTTGCAATAAGAATCTGTTTGAATTGTTATTATGTAGGGAGTGGTGGCGCAGGCAATACAACGCCTGCTGAGCCCCCGGCCCTCGTCCCAGCTCCCGCCAACCCAGCGGCTCTAATAACAACAGAGGAATGGGTACCTGCCCTAGGTGGCAGGGGGCACCCTCCTCCTGGCTTACGCTGGGAAGGCGATCGACAGCAGTAAGGAAAAAGAGAATCGGCAGCGGTGAGAAAGCAATGGCGGCGGCGGAGAGCGACCCAGGAAAGGCAGCGGTTGGATCGAGCGGAGGCGGAGCAATGTGCTGACGTGGGATGCAGCACGGCAGGAGCCGTCAGGACATTGGCCGAAGCTGCACCCAAGACGCGCCGCTCCGAGGGAGAAAAAAATGAGACAGCCTGCTCGAGCCCGGCCGACAGCCGTCTGGATCACCGGAACAACAAGGAAGCTGCCAGAGAAGAAAGGGTGCTGGTAGGCTACCCCCTCTCCTCACTGCATTGTGGCCCTAGGTAGGATTAACTACTACGCTGTAGTACTCTGTGAGCCGCTCTGAGACCCATTAGGGGTCATGGGCAGTATACAAATCACATGTAAAAAAAAATGTATGCTCCTTTTGTGTTGCAGGATTTTTCTTGTGTATTCATAAATAACAATGATCAGGCTAACCCTTTCCTCATCATCCAGAAACATGGAAAACGTCTTTGATTTAACAGGCATTCCAAGGATGAGGATAATGTTTTGTTTTTGTTGTTTGTCAGGCTAGTAATTTATGTTATTACTGCTTTGAGTGCTGTGATTTTTAAATTGATTTGGTGTAGTGGTTAAGTGTGTGGGCTCTAATCTGGGAGAACTGGGTTTGATTCACCACTCCTCCACTTGCAGCTGCAGGATGACCTTGGGCAAGCCATAGTTCTGACAAGAGCTCTCCTTGAAAGAGCAGTTCCTGTCAGAGCTCTCTCAGCCCCACCTATTTCACAGGTTGTCTGTTGTGGGGAGGGAAAGGGAAAGGAGTTTGTAAGGCGCTCTGAGACTCCAAGTGAAGGTGGGGTATAAATCCAATCTCTTCTTCTTCTTTAATACTGATCTTGTTGTGGTTTTGCTTCATTTGTTACGATGGTTGTGTAAGATGGCCTACAGGCCATTGTCCAAGAGGCATTGTCCTGCAGTCTATTTAATCATTCTTCTGTATTTGGAATAAAATGACTCACTTATCCAGGAAGTTTAATATGCTGTAACCCACAGACTGACTATAGAAGCATTTCTGATAAAATTTTGCTTGCTCTGTTACAAACCACATTTTGTTCTTTGTGTGTGTGTGGGTATACAGGAATCCTGCAATTGACTTAATCTTTTTATATTATTGTGGAGTGTTTACCAAGCAAATCTGCTCTGCCATTTACATTACACTGAATACTTCACTGTGTTGGCTTCAGCATTCAGAATTCACTTACAATCCATTACCCAATCAAGTCTGTCAAATAAGATTTCTCTTTTTTTGCAAAAAACATTCTGAGGATTTTTTTCTATGAAGAACACATTGATGAGTTGTTGATGATGGAAGTGAATATGTAGCTGTGACTGATAACCACTTATTAATTGTTCCTATCAATATAGCTAATTCTCAGCATGGCCCCATCTGTGGATACTTAAATTTGGAGACCATGAATGGTCCAGAGATATTTTTCTACAAACTTGGGAAAAACCCCAATTTTGTGGAAAAATCTGAAATAAAAACCCAAGCATTTGGGGCTTAAAATCCCTCCAAAATAATAGTTCTGGGGGAGACGGGCGGGAGAGCACAGCACCAGTGGTTGCTTGAGAGCTGAGCTCTGAGCGACCAATCGTTTCTTTGGATTTAAAGGAACAATCGGAGACCACCCCATGCTCTGGGGTAGGAGCAGTGGGAGGCAGGGGGGTTGAGCTGAGGTCCCAGTGAGAAGGAAACACACTGGGAGACCTAATTAGCTCGCTCTGAAGCAAGCCGGAGGAAGAAGCTCACTGTGGTGGGCAGAGCTGTTGCTACCGCGAGCCAAGAGACTGACAAGCAGATTTTAAATTGAGCACATAAATGTAAGTGAAAGAAACTGTTCTGTGTTCTCAAAGTAAAGACTGTTGCATTTGTAGCCCCCGATAGACTGGGAAATCTCCCCAATTCTACTTAAGTGGCCAGAACCGAAGGGAGAACTTTCCAACTTTGGCTGTGTTTTGGCAGAGTAGAGGGGAACGGCTTGGGCAAAATACCAACAAACTAAGGGAAGCTCAAGCGAAATTTAAAGAGAGATTTTAAAGAGAAGTAATGGAGTTTTGGGAGATAAACTGGCATAAGATTTGTGGAGGTATAAAGAGCTAGCAACTCCCCACCCTTTCTATGATCTCAATTTTTCCCTCCACCAAAAGGGGGACAGGAGGCCTATTATAATAAGTGGGGTGAAATGGTAGAAATTTAATAAAGACTAAAAGTGCTTGCTATGTCCATAATTGACTATAATTGACTATTGATGGTTTTAAAACTGACTCCCCCCCCAAACGGAGCATGGCCATATATGGAACAGCTGGAAAAGACGATGACCTTGAGCAAATAATAATAATAATAATAATAATAATAATAATAATAATAATAATAATAATAATAATAATAACAACAACAACAACAACAGTAATAGTAATAGTAATATCCAGAAAGAATAAAACAACAAATAAAAGAAATAACAGCAAAAACTCATTGGAATTTGTATAAAGCTCAGAGAACAATCAGCAAAATGTCAACTATTAAAACTGCTCACACTGCTAAGACCACACAATCTTCACCAGGGACAGCGGGGGTGACTGTTAGCAAATTAGCAGTCCCCGTGCAAAAAGAAATGCAAAGTATGGTTGTGGAAGCAGTGGATCCAATTAAAGCTCAGATGGATCAAACTTTAAGACAAATAACACAAATAACAGAGCAATTCACAAGTAGTATGCAAGCCATTCAAAAACAGGTGGCTGAAAATTCAAAGGACATAGCAGAGCTGAAGAAAAACAATGAGAAGACAGAGAAGAAGATTAAAGCGGTGGAAGAGGATACAAGAAGGATGGAAGATAAACAACGGGAATAATATGATTGCAGGTGGAAAAAGTGGCATATGTGTTAAGATTCCAGAACATTCCAGAGGAAAAAGATGAAGACCTGCAAGAAAAGATGGCCGAATTACTCGCAGACCATATGGACATGGAAAAAGCTGAAGTGGAAAAACTACCAGAACAATTATCCTGGTGGAAGAAAGTGCAACTGGAATAGATATATTGGAAGGATAAGAAACTAGGTTTTAATAATAAAATAACTTAACTGGAAGAAATTGTTTTAACAGCAGAAAACAAAGTGATAAAGAAAATATATAAGATCTTATTGGATGATGTGATGGTTGATGAAATGGTGAAAAAAATATGATTATGTGGGCCCCGAATATAGGCCGTAATATTAATTTTGAAGAGTGGGAGCAGATTTGGCGGAAAAATATAAAATTAACTAATGCTGTGTCGTATAAAGAGAACATGTATAAGATGTTTTATAGATGGTATATTACACCAGATAGATTAGCTAAACAAAATGTTAATTGCTCTGATAAATGCTGGGAATGTAAAAATAAGATTGGTTCTTTTTATCACTTGTGGTGGCTATGTGATGTTACAAAGAGGTATTGGAGATGGATTCATGAGATAATAGAAAAAATAATAAAAACTACTCCAGAGATGCTGTTATTAAATATATTTTGGAAAGGCTTTGATAAAGCAGATTGGTATTTGATAGTTCATATGTCGACAGCTGCAAGGATAGTATATGCCAAATATTGGGAAATAATGGAAATACCAACAAAACAAGAGTACGTGAATAAACCATTTGAAACGGTGGAAAATGACAAACTGACACTTGAGATGAGAGCCGGCATAGAATGGACCTTTCAAAAAACTTGGAAGAGATTCTATGATTGGTATAATGTAAACGCAACTGATGGATAAATGAGTAATTTGAGAACGCAGAAAAGATAAGCTTAGTAAAATAGATAATGAATTTAGAAATTTAATAAGCAGAAGGATTAGAATGGATTAGAAGGATTAGAACGGTCGGGTTAGAACTCATGGGCACTCCATGAAATTGCTGAGCAGTCGGGTTAGAACGGATAAAAGGTAGTACTTCTTCACCCAAAGAGTGATTGACAAATGGAATTCACTGTCACAGGAGGTGGCGGCAGCTACAACCATGGACAGCTTCAAAAGTGAATTAGATAAGCATATGGAGCAGAGATCCACCATTGGCTATTAGCCACAAGGTATAGATAGGGGCTCTGGGGCAAGTGATGCTCTGTCTTCTTGGTGCTTGGGGTAGGAGGGCTTCTAATGTCCTGGCCCCACTGGTGGACCTCCTGATGGCACTGGTATTTCTGGCCACTGTGTGACACAGAGTGTTGGACTGAATGGGCCTTTGGTCTGATCCAACATTGGTGTCTCTTATGTTCTTATGTTAAGGAGTGATAAAAGTCTCTTGCTATATGTTATATGTTGTTGGGGGTAGTTATGTGTTGTTTGTATGTATGTCTGTAGTATATAATGAAAAAAATGAATGCCCTCAGCAGTGGTCATTTGTGGTGTTTAGTAAGTAGTCACTAAAAATTGCTAGCCTTCAAGACTTTGTTTCTGTGGTAAAGGCAGGTGTGAGGGGGTCTGGGTAGAGACCTTTCCAGGCCCATTTTGGTCTTTGAAGGAACGCTCATCATGGCCAATCAGTAACAAGCACCAGTAGACCCAGATGCTCAACAGCGGCCAGCACATGAAAGCCAGGGTGATATAGTTGTTAGAGCTTCTGACTAGGCTGTGGGAGACCAAGGTTTCAATCCCTACTCTGCCATGGGAGCTCACTGGGTGACCTTGGGTCAGTCACACACTCCTAGCCTAACCTATCTCACAGACTTGTTGTGATGATAAAATGAAGGGAGGAAAACAATATAAGCTGCTTTGGGTCCGTATTGCTGAGAACAGTGGAGTATGAATCAAGTAAAAATAGATATAGCTATAGATAGGGGGCAGATAAAAGACAGGCTGGCAGGTGGATGGGAAGGAGAGAAGGAAGTAGGGGAAGGGGAGAGGATATGGAGGCTGCCAGGAGGAAAGAAAGGGAAAAAAATACAGTGGGAGAAAAGATATAGGGGGAAATGAGATGCCTCCCACAACTCCTTGAGGGTCCTCCATTTGGTATTGTCTTATCAATATATTGATACACAGATTAAAATTGATCCAATACATGTATTGGAACATCATTAAATGAGATGTTGGAACAAAGGAAGGAAGTATGGGAAGTATGGAAGTAAGATAAGGTCGAAAAGGGATGACATTACTGGGAGAATGCAAATGATCATTCATACACACACACACACGGCAAGCCGTGCTGGCGACAACTCACCTGCTCTCCCATTGGCCACTGGAGAAGCTGTCTTGGTGTCCTAGTGGCCCATTCCGCTAGCTCCTCCATTCTTATACCCCCACTTTTGACATGTTACACTTTGGCGTTGTAGTTCCAACTGGCCTTCCCAAATCCAGATGTGCAAGGACTGGTTATTTTACACTGTGATGAAATGGCTCTCATAGGTTCCACAGGTGAAGCCTGATGGCTTCTGACCCTTTCTTCTATTTCTGTTTTTGAGTATGATCTCTGGAGGTAACATACTAAAATGTCTGCTTGCCTTCTACTGTGTTTCAAATCTTCTGATAATGATTGCTTTCAAGTTTCCTTTAACAATTTGGCAGGTTACAATAACTGAATTTAAGGGAGTCCAGCTAATGACTTGGAATGCAAGTTCATTTTTCTATGACCAGTTTCTGTAAATTGTTTCAACAACTTTCTTCTCATTACATTTTGCACAGATCGGTGAACTAGAAGTCATTTTCTTCCCAAGATGCATTTACATAAATGTAAAGTCCCTCAGCTCTTAATGTCTGGCCAACAATCAATATGTTGTAATTCTTTCTGCATGTAATCCATTAATTTTTAACTTCGTCACTTCAGGCAACCACTGCCTAGAGGTATCATCACCGCTTTTGCTTATAATTGCAAAAAAATTATAAATCACTAAAGCTGAAGCATGCATAGTTCACGGTAACGATTTTCAGATAATTATGTAAAGTGAAAATTTAATGATTTTATGCTTGTATTTTTTCTTTACATCAAACGAAAGAGTATAATAAATTTTAATTGTTCAATAAACAGCCCTGTTAAGACGTCCAGCTATTAAACAATACCTTTTGGCATATTTACTAAGGGTTTTTTTGCATTTGGGTATAATCTTAATTATTAATTACATCTCACTCTGAAATGGGATCGTTATTCCAATAACATTGTTAATTGTTAACTACGCTTGCATGGTTCACTTAAGAAGAGGACATGATTGCATTCTTCCATTTCCAGTCAGGTTTGTCTTGTAGCACAGCTGGCTTTTTGCAGTGATCTATAGGCTTTCTCTTGCCTGCTTGGGCTGCTTTCCTTTGTTACCAAGCAATGTTGGTGGTGAGTCATAACCCACTAGAGGAAGACAGGAGTCACCAGTGAAGTTGGAAACTATGTTTGTAAATAAGGAAAAGAGCCAGTGTAGCATTTAAAAAAGAAAAAAGAGTTGGTTTTATACCCTGCTTTTCTCTACCTAAAGGAGTCTCAAAGCAGCTTACAATTGCCTTGCCTTCCTCTCCCCACAACAGTCATCTTGTGAGGTAGGTGGGGCTGAGAGAGTTTTGAGAGAAACTTTGACTGGCTCAAGGTAACCCAGCAGGCTTCACATGGAGGTGTGAGGGATCAAACCAGCTTCTTTAGATTAGACGGGGTGAGCTCCCGTCTCTAGTTCCAGCTCCTGCCAACCTAGCAGTTCGAAAGCAAGAAATTGCAAGTAGATAAATAGGTACCACTTCGGTGGGAAGGTAACAGCGTTCCGTGCACCTTGGTGTTTAGTCATGCCAGCCACATGACCACGGAAATGTCTTCGGACAGCGCTGGCTCTTCGGCTTTGAAACGGAGATGAGCACCACAACCCTAGAGTCGGATTCGACTGCCTTTCGAGCAAGGGAACCTTTACCTTTACCTTTACCTGCTGCTCTAAACCACGCTGGCTAAGCAGATGTAGGTTTTATCCCACTCCATTAGATCCCAAGAATTAATAAATTAGTCCCAAGAAAGTCAGCATTCTAACGATGGATAATCTTTTAACAATATTGGCCAACTACGGAGATTTATGAGATGAGTGTCAACTATCTCTAAACTACTGGGGTCTTCAGTCATATTTGTCATGTTTTTATCATATGTTTTAATTAAATTAGAATTCATCAGGAGGCTTGGGATCCTCTCATACCATTCTGTTAGCATGACAACTCCTCCCACAGAATAGCTTTACTCATTGTGCAGGATGTGGGAACAATTTCTGCAGATTCCGTTCTTCTGTTACAGACTCCACAGCATGATTTGGGGGGGACAAAGAAAGCTGCAGTGAGATGGGAGGCAGGGAAATTGCCTTCATTTAGCATTACTTTGCTCAGATTGCTTAGGATCTGTTAGATACGAGACTCGAGGCAGCAGGTGAACAGTGATAACAGCTTTATTGAACACGAAGTCAGAAGAACCAGAACGAGACAAACAACAGAGTAACAGGCTCCTTTTTAAACAGTCCGGGCTTGGCAAGCCACGCCCACATGTCAGATAAGATCCAATCAGAAACTGTACATAAAAACCAATCACTTTGCTTCCCTCCAGAACTTCCCTTGTTCTGATAGGTCAGTTTACAATACTTTGCTTAGACTCAAGCTCAGTACATTCATACATTCTGTTCCATACATAACAGGATCCAAGCCTTGTTTTCTGCTCAGGATCTCAGCTCTAGTTGGTTTACAAATGAGACCCTTTTATTAAAGCATGGAGAGCTGGTTTTTTCCACATCCATTTTTCCTGTTCCCACGAAACATCTTTACTATTGGCTGAGATAACATGCAGCTTATCAACTTTCCAGAGCTTCAGCATTTCCTAAAGCAAAAGGGCTATGTTATTAGCCATGATGGATAGAGACAGAATCCTCTGTGTCCCAAATACACTCAAAATGACTAGCCTTTATTAGTCAGGCTTGTCTTCACATCAAAATGAGCTGGTATCATTGTATAGTGGTAGAGCAGCGGTTCTCAACCTATGGGTCGCGACCCCTTTTGGGGTCAAACGACCCTTTCACAGGGGTCACCTAAGACCATTGGAAAACAGTAGCAAAATTACAGTTATGAAGCAGCAACGAAAATAATTTTATGGTTGGGGGTCACCACAACATGAGGAACTGTATTAAAGTGCTGCGGTATTAGGAAGGTTGAGAACCACTGTGGTAGAGGATCTTGTTTCCATACTAAAAGATAAATTAACTAACAGAAATATTATTGTGTGGTTATGATGGACAGGCTAGGTTCTCTTTTTCCCTAATAGTGACCAATGGAAGCTGATGGAACACTGGTGAGAATAACTCTTGATAACAGCTGTTGGATCAATTCAATTGAGAGACAAGTGGAGTTGGCTCAATGAAGCGTGTGGTAGAAGAGCAGCTGAACTCTGACTGGAAAAGTGTCAGCTTGTAACAAAAGAATCCAAAATGCCTAAACAGAGAAACAGTTCAAAAGTTCAACTGAAAAGAAACTCTACCTGATTTACTTCAGTAGTATGTTCAAAAACAGAAGTTAACTCCTTGTTTATTTAACCCTGTGGACTGAATGTGCATGCATAGGGATGGGGACAAACTGGCTGATGAACTAAAGTTCGTCATGAATTTTGGCCAGTTTGTGAAGCCATGTTTGTGATCTGAAGTGCTGCCATGAACTTCCACGAATTTTGATGCAGTTCATGGCAGTTCATGAAAAGCGGAAAGCAGGGGTTTAAATGGCTCAGAGCCATTTAAACCCTTGCTTTCCACTCTTCACAAAAAAAACCCAGCTGAGTGGCTGAAACTTTCTGCTCTTCACAAAAAACAGCTGGAAAAGCTTGCAGGGAGCAAAAAGTAGGGGTTTAAATGGTTCTGAGCCATCTCAACCCCAGCTTTCTGCTGGCCACAAAAAGCTACAGCCAGCAGAAAGCTTGAGGTGAAATGGCTCGGAGCCATCTAAACCCCTACTTTCTGCTGGCCAGTGGGGAGTGAAATGCCTCGTCATTTCACCCCCTCCTTTTTGTTCACCACCAAAGGCTACTGCGAGCAGAAAGCTGGGGATGAAATGGCTCACAGCCATTTAAACCCCTGCTTTCTGCTTCCTGTCACTCTCCTTGGGGAACAGAAAGTAGGGGTTTAAACTTTAAATAGCTCACAAGCCCCTACAACTGGTTCGATTTGCAAACTGAAAAGTACTCAGAAACGTGGAGTGATTTCAGCAAAGTACTTTTATTAGTGAAGAACAAGACAAGGCACCCCAGCACGCCCAGAAAACCCACCACCAAACACCCCCCGTAGTGACCCTATAGGTTATTTACAGTGGCCGAGAGTCCCATTGGCTCTCGGCCGCGGACCTGGCCCTCTGGTTGGTGCGGGCTAGGATCCGCTCCGCTATTGTTCTTCAGGAACGAAGCTTGGGGCTTGTGCTTGACCGCATGGCCCAACGGTCGCGCACGTGGTAATGGCGGATACATTACACCCCTCCCCCCATAGTCCAGACTACCCACACACGAAGTCCTGTAGGTACGCTGGGGTTTTCCGTGTCCTGGTGGAGCGGCGCGGTTCCGGGGCGCCGGTCGGGTTTACCTCGGGAGCCCGGGGTGGGGAGGTTGGTTGTGGCGTTGGTAGTGGCAGCTCAGG
>NW_015169812.1:503242-503385 GCF_001447785.1 Gekko japonicus | reverse complement strand
CGTCCGGGAGGACCCGGCGCCGCAGCTGATCGATGTGGTGGTGGAGCAGTTGGCCATCCTCACAGGAGACCTCGTATGATCGAAGTCCTCGCACCCGTACCACTCGCGCTGGGATCCAGGGTGGGCCCTGGGCGTAGTTCTTT
>NW_015169812.1:499935-500096 GCF_001447785.1 Gekko japonicus | reverse complement strand
CACGTGACTGCACATCACAGCCAGGGCCCTTCACAGGGCACAAACTGTTTTGTATGCCTGGTCAAATTACCTTTGCTAGGAAAGGGTTCATAAAGAGGGTGGCCAACCCCCAAGTGATAATCTCCAGATGACAGAGGTCATTCCCCTGGAGAAAATGGCAC
>NW_015169812.1:493568-499691 GCF_001447785.1 Gekko japonicus | reverse complement strand
GGCGGCGGTGACGATCGGTGCTCGGTGCTGCAGGCTCTCCTCCGGGTCTGTTCGAGAGGGTTAGAATCCCACCTTCGTCGCCAGTGAAAAGTACTCAGAAACGTGGAGTGATTTCAGCAAAGTACTTTTATTAGTGAAGAACAAGACAAGGCACTGGCGGCGGCGGTGACGATCGGTGCTCGGTGCTGCAGGCTCTCCTCCGGGTCTGTTCGAGAGGGTTAGAATCCCACCTTCGTCGCCAGTGAAAAGTACTCAGAAACGTGGAGTGATTTCAGCAAAGTACTTTTATTAGTGAAGAACAAGACAAGGCACCCCGGCACGCAGGCCGGTATATATGCCCAGAAAACCCACCACCAAACACCCCCCCTAGTGACCCTATAGGTTATTTACAGTGGCCGAGAGTCCCATTGGCTCTCGGCCGCGGACCTGGCCCTCTGGTTGGTGCGGGCTAGGATCCGCTCCGCTATTGTTCTTCAGGAACGAAGCTTGGGGCTTGTGCTTGACCGCATGGCCCAACGGTCACGCACGTGGTAATGGCGGATACATTACACAAACCAACCTCCCAGTTTGTATGAGTTTGTGGTTTGGTTCATGGTTTGGCCACCAACCATGAACCAAACCAAATTGAAAAAATGTGGGTAGTGCCCATCCCTAGGTATGGACTCAGAGAAAGAAGCACACACACACACACAAAACACAAGCTAAGATTTTGGCCTTTGTATAAACATGTATATTAAGATATGACTAAATTGTGGCAGTGTGCAAAAGAAGCAGCAGTTGAGTCCCAATCCTCAACAGCTATGTTCAGTGTCTGAGTGAGGAGGTGATCATTGCCTGTCTGGTAATGTCTCTGTGAGTGGGAGAAGGGACTTGGTATGTGAAAGGGCCAAGGCTCTCTACATATTTTAAAAGTGGAAGGACAGATGGCAAACTGTTGACTGCCTGACCTAACTGCAACCCTGAAGCTGTGGGACAGAAGGTGTGGAGGGTGGTATAGGGACTTGGAGTGAGTGAAAAAGGGTGTCACAGTGGTTCTTCTGTAGTCTCTATAGGCAGAAAGTCCAGATACCTATTTAGTAATTTGTTATTTCACTTGTATTTAGTGAAGTAGGTCCTAGTCCAGAAAGGTAATGCCAGAATTACTCTTTAAAATGCCTCAAGATTTGTCCTTCCTTTTGGTAGCACACTGATAATCAGTAGACCAACAGCAGCATTAAAATGATTTAGTACTAGAGAAGCATATTCTACAATGCAGAGATCCCCAGCATGGTGCTCCTGGGTGCCGTGGCACCTGCCAACACCCTTCCTGGAGCTTGCCAAGTGCTTTTAGAAAGTGGATGGGGCTTGATGGGGCTTTTCCCCAGCAAGGCTTTTGATTGTGCAGATTAAAAAGATAACTTGTTAAATAGAGCTCTGCTTTAAATGTTGAAGAGTTACTACCTCTACGACTATAACCTCAATCCCTGACATTTTGTGGTTGGCCCCACTTCCTGTGGCAGCCATTTTGTGATTGTGCCCACTGCCCTCTGTCAGAATCCCAAAGATGCCAACAGGCACAAAATGGCTGGGGAACTCTGCTGTAATGTATGAGCTTACTAAAGCCAGTGCAGAAGAACTGCTGGGGAGGACTGGTGTGGTCAGGTGACCCTTATTCTGATTTCCAGCATGCTGGCAATTAAGTTCTGTAGCTGTAAGTAGCTACAGGAGTAGTTCCTCCTTTAAGTCATTCAGCCTTCCTAATAAGGGATTAAGAGCTCCAGGTGCTGGCATTAGCCCCAAACCAAGCATAACTCAGCAGATAGTCAGGCGTTACTAGTCCTGGAAGGCTGGATAGGATTACTATTTGCCCACCAGATAATTGCAGTTGTTGCCTACCAGTGTTCACCTGTTTGGTGGGTAGAAAGTGGCTGGCTGAAGGGGGTGTGTGTGTGATTGTCATCTCTGTGTAATGATGCAACTTCTGACATGATCTGGGAGTGATAGCATCACACGGGGGTGATGCTCTAGCACTTGGCCAAAAGTTCATGGAGTTTTTCACTAAGTGCTAGAGCATCACTCTGAGGGCCATAGCGTCTGGACCATGTCAAACATTGTGTCATCACAAGGGGATGATGTTTTCACCCACCCTTCAGAAAATTTCCACCTTCCCCCATCTCCTGGCAACACTAAGGCTTTACCTAACAGGTAGAGAGGAGTATAAAGAAGGAAGATGGAGTGAGGTGGCTTCACCAGAGAACAGGTAGTGCTATGGAACCAGGCTCAGGGGCATGCACAGTAAGAAGCCCACAGTGACTTAAGAAACTGCTGTCTTTGTATTGTGGACTTTTTAATATTTAACCATATCCATGTTACAAAGATATCTTGCCTCTGTAAGTTTTCTTGACCATCCAAATCTCTTTGCCTCAGCCAAATCTGTCATTATCAAAATTGATAGGCCCATACATTCTATATGGTGTGATGACTGAACTGGTAGCCTTTTGTTCTAGATACCAATGACTGTCAGCTATGATTCTAAGGGCATTTATGAGACCAATTTTGAAAATACTTAAAAAAACATAGTTCTTGCTGTAGAAACATTTAGTGCCTTTAAAAGACACTGAGACTGACAATTTTTATGACTTTTTAGCCCTTTCTGACACAATTCTTCTATTTCCATCGTTTTGTGACAAGTTTAAAAAGTTCACCAGACTTTACCTTTCCTTCTTTGTTCTGTTCGCTCAATGAATGAAGTTCACAAGCCTAAGAAAGACTATAATAATGATAACTAATTCTTTGGAAACTGTAGTACATGGCTCATGCCATTCCCCTCACAATCAAGGCAGTGTGCAATGTCACTGCATAAATCCCCAGAACTGAATCCTATTGATTCCTGGATTGGTGGGGGTCATTCTTGAAGAACAGGAGGTTACTGTAGAGATGTTGTAACATTCAGAAAGTGAAACTTTAGTTCTGTAAATGTCAGCAGTCAATTTAATTGGAATAGGCTGAAAAAAATATGCAGAACATTGTGAAACCAGGCTTAGGAACCATGTGTAGTATTGGTGGCAAGCACATGATCGATGGTGTACATTTTGGGGAAAAGTTAGTAAAAGTCAGATTCAGGATAGGAGTCCATCTTTACTGTAATCCTGAACTTTCAGGTGTCACCGTTCAGATTTATTTTTATGGTTTATTTTTTCTTTCAGATTTCTGGGTCCATTTCCTATAGGAGAATAGGGGATAATTCTAGGGCTATAGAGCAGGTGTTTTTAGGGCAAATGGGACCAAGTTTGCAGAAATCTAAAATCCCATTCTTCCCTAAAGACCCCCCCCCCAAGTTTGAAGTGGATTGGACAAAGGCATCCATCTTTATAAATCGCTGAACAACGTTCCTCCACTATCTTGGTTTTCATTGTTTCTTAAGGAGAGAATAGGGAATATATCCGGGGTCTGAAGCAGGTTGTAGAGAAAATAGGACTCAAATTTCAGGGTACCAAGTTATCTCTCTCTCCTAAAAACTCCATATCTTTTAAGGGAAAGGACAACAGGGTTCAATTTTAAAGACCCCTAAACAAGGTAGGTAGTCCTCATTGGGATCTGCAGTTCATGCCCATCCATGAACTGATATGAACTGGGAGGTTGGTTCGCGAACCAAACGAGTTCATATTGATTCATGATCCCTGCTTTCTGCTCCCCATGAAAAGTGGCAGGGAGCAGAAAGCAGGGACTTGAAGCCATTTACATCTCTGCAAATAGTGGCTTAGAGCCAGTTTGGTGTAGTGATTAGGAGCGCAGATTCTAATCTGGGAGAACTGGGTTTGATTCCCCACTCCTCCACATGTAGCTGTTGGGGGGACCTTGGGTCAGTCATAAGTTATTTTAGAGCTGTTCTCTCACAAGCAGTTCTCAAAAGAGCTCTCTCAGCCCCACCTACCTCACAGGGTGTCTGTTGTGGGGAGGAGAAGGGGAAGGAAATTGTAAACCACTCTGAGACTCCTTCAGGTAGGGAAGGGCAGGGTATAAATCCCAATATCCTCCTCCTCCTCCTCCTTCCCTTGCTTTCTGCTGCCTGCAGCTTTTCACGGAGAGCTGAAAACAGGAGTTATATATATGGTAGACACCACATATATATATGGTAGATACTGCATGAATTCA
Organism: Gekko japonicus; assembly: GCF_001447785.1. Lineage (NCBI taxonomy): Eukaryota > Metazoa > Chordata > Lepidosauria > Squamata > Gekkonidae > Gekko > Gekko japonicus. Next base: position 495,557 of record NW_015169812.1, on the reverse strand, counting down.
TCAAAATTCCACTTGATTTTGTAAAGTGCATTTAATAGGTCTATTCAAACTGTATCCAAAATCTCCTTTTCAAGGTGAAGGTGGAGCATATGACATAATAGCATTCTTTTTTATGTGTGCTGTAACAGATTGGCCAAGACAAACCCACTGACAAATTAATAGAAAGCTTTATTCAAAAAGGTAATTTGGCTGATCTGGTTTAGAAACAGACTTAGTGGGTACTAAATAACCAGCTTTTGCTATTGATTTCTTGAGCATGTTGTATAAGGCCAGAAGTTCCAAAGTTAGCAGAAATCCTAAGGAAACGGTATGTGAGATCTAGGTTTGCTTACAAGGCGATTTTTAATAAAACATTAAACTTACACAAAATGCAGGCTAAGCTTTCATCAGCTGGGCCTCATACACATACACATGCAGCAAAGCTTGCCAGAATCCAAGACCACATGCATAACTAAAACTAGGCATCTTGTACCCTAAATTCTGGCTACCAGTCAAATAAGCATTAATTAAGCTAACCCAAACACTTGGATGAGCCAGGCCATCTTGCACCTGGCATACAGTGGTGAGAAGAAAAAACCCAGGCTTTGAAAATAAGATCTGCTAACAAGCATGAGAGAGAGTAAAGTTCCCTTAGGAGTAACTGAACACCATCTTCTCAGTCTCAGGTCAACTAAGCACAAGCATGTAAAAAATATGGTATTATTCAGGCCATACATGTAGGAGTGCTGATGTGCCCATGGAGTTCCCCTGCTTGCAAAAGCATCCCCAGTCACTTCGGTAGAAGAGCAACTTGATGCATGGAGGCAACATATAGAAATGACCACTTCGTTACCATGACTAGGTGAGAGCTTTGCAAATGCATTAGAATGGATACTTTTCCTTTTACTGTTAGTTAACACTTATTTATCGTGCATGTGCCATGTAGTATACAAGGTGAATGTTCAGCAATGCATGCAGATGTTTAATCAGTCTATGAAATACATGGATATAATCTTGTATAGATAGCTCTCCCCTTACAATAAAAGTGACTTGGGGTGGCAAGATTAGATGCGCGGCAAAATCAGTTTGTCCGCTCATCTGCTACTCACCCTGGATCCTATGGATTGGCTGCCTTGTGTTCCACTGCTGCATCAGTCCCACCCTCAGACCTGCCGGCGAGCCTCTCACCCTTACTCTCCAAGGAGCCGTCGGGCAGGATGGATGCTCCAGCAGGGAGGCCAGCCAGGCCGACCTCAACGCGGCCTGGTTGCTCCCTCTGGCCCTGAGGCCGCTGGAGGCCTCTGGAAGGAGAGGGTGGCTTGAGGAATCTCCACTGCCAGCGCACTCATTGCCACCAGCCTGTCTTTGCCCACCCCTCACTGGCTTCTGAGGCCACAGGGAGGCTGCAGGGAGGGGCGGGTGGCATGGGGCCTCTCACCTGGTGGAGCGTTCACTGTAGCCGGACTGTCTTTGCCTACCCCCCAGCTTCTGAGCCCACCCCGCGCCCATCCTAGGTGCATGCCAAGGCAGGCGAGCTGGAAAAGCCGCAGGAGCTCAGGGGGAGACATTCAAATATCTCCCTGGCACTTTTCCTGCTGGCCTGCTTCAGCAGGCCAGCAGGGGAAGCCTGACAGTGTCCCCCCCCGTGCTCCTTCTAGCTCGCAGGCCAAGGCCAGTGAGCGATGAGGGACGCAGGAGGGCATGGGGAGACATTTAAATGTCTCCCTGGTGCTTCTCTTTCTGGCCTGCTGAAGCAGCCCAGCAGGAGAAGCCTGACAGAGCCTCCCCCCACGCGCTCCTTCTAGCTCACCAGGCAAGGCAGGCGAGCTACGAGGGATGTGGGAGGGCATGGGGAGACATTTAAATGTCTCCCCAGGGCTTCTCTGGCTTGCCTGCTGAAGCAGTAGGGCTGCCAATTCCCCCCCGAGGGGTGGATTTCCCCCCACTTTGGTGGCCCGATTTCCGCCGCCGCGGAATCGGGCCCAGGGGGACCCCCCGGCGTGCACGTCA
>NW_015169812.1:455646-493502 GCF_001447785.1 Gekko japonicus | reverse complement strand
CGTGTGGGAAGTGCGTGCGCCCGCTCAAGACGCCATCTGGGAGCCCCCCCCCCCGCAGAACAAAAGGTATTTGGCAACCCTATGAAGCAGTCCAGCAGGAGAAGACCCCCCCCCCCATGCTCCTTCTAGCTCGCTGGCTGAGGCAGGCAAGCTAGGAGCAATGCAGGAGGGCGCGGGAAGACATTCAAATGTCTCCCTGGCACTTCTCCTGCTGGCCTACTGAAGCGGGCCAGCAGGAGAAGCCCCACAGAGCCCCCCCCCGCACCCTTCCTAGCTCGCCTGCTGAGGCAGGCAAGCAACTAGGGATGTGGGAGGGTGTGGGGAGACATTTAAATGTGTCCCTGGGGCTTTTCCTGCTGGCCCGCTTCAGCAAGCCAGCAGGAGAAGCCTGACATAGGGCCCCCCGCCCATGCCATTTGGCAGGGACCATGAGGCCGGCCTCTTTCTAGAGCTCATTGTCTTGAGTCTACAATGGGCTTTTCCACTAGTATAATGCATAGAGGTGCCCTTTTCTCTCTGTTACTACTGAGAGGCCAAATCATTAATCTGGGGTTCACTATTTTTTCCTGTTTAAGCAATGCACAGGTAGCAAAATTTTATGTTAGTGTTTTTCCAGTCTATTCAATAAATATTATTGGATGAAACGAAGTTTTGAGCGAAGCTCCGATGTTCGGCTTGACCGCATGGCCCAACGGTCGCGCACGTGGTCAATGGTGGAGTACATTACACATAACATGAATTCTTGTTCTGTTGCTGATCTCCTCAGTTACTTAGCCAGACATTTTACAAGATGGGAGGTGGCAGATTTCAGCTGAAACCAGCCATCTCTTTCAGAATAATTATACAGCAAGAATTACAAGGGCTGGAATGAGAGTAAATCTTCCTACACTGCTACTGTTCACATAGGCTATAAACTGAATTTGCTTGGAAGTGGTGTTATTGAAGTCAATGGGGCTTATCTCCAAGTAAACATGTTGACAGTTGTGGAGATGGAAGCAAGATTAGTTTGTTTGCCATCGCTGAATTTAACAATTGGTATTTTGGCATAATTGGTTTCAGAGCTGAAAGCCAGCAATGGCTCTCAATGTGTGTCCACTTGGAACCTTTCTATGGATTCTACATGATGCAAAATCCAGTCTGTGACTGCCGCTGTTTGCAGCATGCTCAGTTTGGGAGATTTTGCATGCTTTTTGTGTGTGTGTGATGTCTAGTCTGACAGCAGACCACTGTTTTGTATAAATTGTATTTTGGCCTTCCTAGCACTGTTAGAACCAGATCAGCAAATACCTGGACTATAGCTGTCATTCCAATTGGCAGCATGAAGGACTTTTGACTGATGCACATATGCTGTGAAAATACTCTTCTGGGTCAGCAATGTAAAAAAAAAGTTGTGGTTTGCTTTTCTCAAATGTATTGACTTTTAAAGAAAAAAAATCAGAATAATTTCTGCTCGTAATCTGCTATGAACCACAGATCCAACATGGTCCATTTACTTTGAGCACAGGCTCTGAATTATTAAAGAAAGCAGATTAAGAGCATGTTCTTCAAAATCCTTTCTTTTATGGGATTTCTCATGTTTTATGCTAAAAGATGAGTTGTTTCTATAGCAGGTAGGAGGCTTACCCACTGTGGCATTGCTACCTGGATAAAGTGTGTGATCCCTTCATCTGTACTTGCCAGCATGGCTCTCCATAGTAGAAAGCAGTGCTGGAGAGAGTCAGGCATATATATATATGTGTCTTACCCATCGCTTTAACTTTAGAGGGTATGTGGCTCAGTGGTAGAGCACACACTCAGTGTACACAAGGTCCCAGGTCTCTGTCTTGTTCAATTAAAGGATGTTGGGTAACAGCTGTTAGGCCCAGGTGGTTAGCCGTGTTGGTCTGAAGCGGTAGAACAAATTTAGAGTCCAGTGGCACTTATATGACCAACAAAGGTTTATTTATTTATATTTATTTTATTTGTACCCTGCCCTCCCCGCTGAGGCAGGCTCATGGTAGCTTACATAAAAGTAAATACAGAAATTACCATAAAAACATCTAAAAACAGTTCATTATACAACAGTACAGTATCATAAAGTGCTAGCAATTTCAAAGCGATAGCGGTCGCTATTCAAGGTATTAGGAACATTGACTTTTCTCTCTGAGACCTTGGGAAACTATTGTTAGCCAGAGTAGACAGTGCTGAGCTAAACAGAGTGCTCTGATTCATTGGAGGATAGCTTCATTTACTTATAACCTTCTCGTATAATAACCTACATTTGAGATGTTGGTTCAGTTTTATCTGTATCTGGCTGTGGAGTTGAATTGGATACCCTTAATCCCAGCTCCCTACCACAAGTTTATGAAAGCCAGAATTGTTCCTAATATGAAAGCAATACCATTTTAAAGCTGAATGATGTCCATTTCCCCCTATTCTCCTAGGGTAAAAATATCACAGAGATTTTGCAACCAGCATTTCTCCTGTTCAGGAACTCTGGAACAGGAGCAGGCTTAGCTTTATGTCCAACCATTTGAATTTAGAAAGTAAAGTGAGCATCTTGTGTGGATTCTGCATTTCACTGAAGTCAATGGCAAGGACTTCATTGATTCGAATAGCTCCAGATTACACCATTGGATTTCATATGCATCAACAATAGCAGAGTCGATGGGATTACAGTTTTTCAATAAAAAGGGATCAACAGCATTGCTGATAGGATTAGATCTTTTTAAAAAAAAAACCAAAAAGCAAAACATATACAGTACAGCCTATAGTAAATAGTAAGCTTGGTAGAGCCAATCTTACCTGACAACAAGATTTCAGATGAGTAGTACTGGGAAAGATTATTATTGACCACAACAGAATTTACCCAAAAGAACTAATTTAAATGGGTTGTTCACAGTAAGAAGTATTAAGTGTCAGCTCCTTTGATAGGCACTGAGCAGTTAATTGAGGGCAAGGTGCATCTTCAGTTGGTTATTATTGATTCAGCATGTTTTTCTAAGCTAGGGTACCATAGCCAACATTTTGTTATATTAGTCAAGTACGGATAAGGAAGTCCTATGTGGAGCGCTTCAGTCTGAGCCCATTAAATTCAATAGATTTAAGACAGCGTAACTCTGCATTGGACTGCAAAGTAACATTAGTTGGGGGAGGGGTTTTATTTTGCATCATTATGCATCATGGCTGTGTCTAATTGCATAGTTGCAGAAAAACAAATAATTTATTAAAAACTCTATTATATGATTTGTGTGTGTGTGTGTATACCAGGAGTGGCCAAACTGCAGCTCTAATCTGGGAGAACCAGGTTTGATTCCCCACGCCTCCACATGCAGCTGCTGGTGTGACCTTGGGTCAGTCACAAGTTCTCTTAGAGCTGTTCTCTCAGGAGTGGTTTTTGAAAGAGCTCGCTCAGCCCCACCTACCTCACAGGGTGTCTGTTGTGGGGAAGGGAAGGGTAAAGGATTGTAAACTGCCTTGAGACTCTGAGTGAAGTGTGGGGTATAAATCCAATCTCCTCCTCTTCTTCTAATTTAATGTTAATAATAAGCAAATTTGCATATTTTTCAATAAAAATGTGTGTGTAATATTTGTTCTTGTCTTGCAACTCTCAAACATCTGACGTTTATTCTATGTGGCTGTTACATTAAGCAAGTTTGGTGTATACCTTGTATACCATGAATAAGAGCAGCCATAATGGATGTGACCAATTGTCCATCTAGTATAGGATTCTATTAACAGCAGTGGCCAGTGAAATGCCAGAGGGAAGCCCTAAAACAGAGCCTACAGACAGCAGCCCTCACCTGCTGACTACTTCCCAATATCGAAGGAGGAGGAGGAGATTGGATTTATACCCTGTCCTTCACTCAGCGTCTCAGAGCAGTTTACAGTCTCCATCTAGTATGCCTTTGAGACAATTGTGCCATCAAGATTTTATAATAGGAAATTATATGGCAATTTATCTGTGGATCTGTCAGCTGTGAGACCTCATTATGCTATACAAAGAATCAGTAAAATGGTCATGCTTTCAAATTTTTCTATTGCTTTTGTTAATAAAGTATATTGGAAATCATGACAGCTGCTTGCATCCTTCTCCATCTTGGCAATGGAGACAGCAGTGACAGGTTTGGCAAAAGGCATTCGGAAAGAAATATGGCAATAAAAGCTGCATTGATTTGGGTGCTGCTCATTTCCCTGTCTCCTCTTCCCCCTAAATTTAAGCAGAAGGGACTGCTAAAGTTATCATGAGAGAGTGAGACTCTCCATATTTAACTTTCTCTTACATTAATTGTTTCTTGTATAGAAAGCTAGAGTAGGTCACCACAATAGCTAAAAGCTGATATGAAACCTTTGTGTAGCTGCTAAGTGTTTTCCCTGCTTTTGAACCTTGCACTCCCCAGACCACGCCAGGCTATACCCACAGCCTTGAAGCACGAGGGAGCACCAGCACATGAGGCAGTGACATAAGTGATTGTTGAGGCCTACTTGGCCTGGCTGGGCAAAGTTCTTTTTTGCGACTAGTGAAGATTTAAACTATAGAAATCTATCTACCCAAAATCCTGTTGCTAGAATATTGTTGAATAAATGAGCAAAGTATAATTTACAAATTATTCTGTTTATAATCCGCAGTTGTTGTTCAGTCGCACAGTCGAGTCCGACTCTTCACGACCCCATGGACCAGATCACGCCAGGCCCTCCTGTCTTCCGCCGTCCTCTGAAGTTTGCTCAACTTCATGTTCGTTGCATCTATGACACTGTCTAACCATCTCATCCTTTGCCGTCCCCGTCTTCTTTGACCTTCAATCTTTCCCAGCATCAGGGTCTTCTCCAGGGAGTGCTCCCTTCTCATTTGGTAGCCAAAGTATTTGAGCTTCATTTTCATTATCTGGCCTTCCAGGGAACAGTCAGGGTTGATTTCTTTTAGGATTGACTGATTTGATCTTCTTGCAGTGCAAGGGTAAAAAGTAAAGGTAAAGGTTCCCTTGCTCGAAAGCCAGTCGAATCCGACTCTAGGGTTGCGGTGCTCATCTCCGTTTCAAAGCCGAAGAGCCAGCGCTGTCCGAAGACGTTTCCGTGGTCATGTGGCCGGCATGACTAAACACCAAGGCGCACGGAACGCTGTTACCTTCCCACCCAAGTGGTACCTATTTATCTACTTGCAATTTCTTGCTTTTGAACTGCTAGGTTGGCAGGAGCTGGAACTAGAGACGGGAGCTCACTCCGTCTTGAACTGCTGAACTACTGACCTTCCACAGCCTGCAGTTCAGCGTCTTAACCACTTGAGCCACCGCAGCTGTTCCACAAAGATGAGAAGCACTCACGGGCTGCTAACAGTGTGAAAACTGGGAAGTCTTCAGCATTAAGCAGTCTAAATTTGAAATGATAATGGCTTTCCATATCAAGGCTGAGACATTTGGAATGTCCATTTCAAGCTGCACAACTGAAGATGGTATATATGAGAGAAGAGCAAGGATTTTACAGAAAGAAGTCTGAGACTTGTTGAGTAGTTTCCTTGGGCCTGAAAATCAAATTAGTGAACCATAAAGCATACACAGTAACACAAACATCTTGTAGGCTCTCAGAAGTGCTGGTATATGCTGAGCATCTTGGGTGAAGAAATATTTCCTTAGTGTTAACAAAGTTAATTCAGTTTTCTGTTTGATGGATTGAAAGTGTTTTGAAACAAGATAGGTTGGACTGAAATACAGCCCCTAGATATCTAATTAACCACTTGCACTGAGTATACATCAACTTTCCAGCTTCTTATTAGTCACTTCCTAGATTTTGTAAATATCATGACTTTAGATTTCTCATAATTAATTTCTAAGAGTTCATTGCTGCAGTAGGTCATGAAGGCTTTTATTGCTCGCTTTAGGACAATCTTTTGTTCTGGAGAGCAAAACTATGTCATTGGCATATAATAATGCAGGAACTGGATGACCTTCTAGACATGGACCTTCTAGATATCTAGAACAGAGATATCCCGTAACCCAATACAAAGTCATTCAGATACAAATTAAAGAGATGGAATGCAAGGACACAGCCTTGCCAGACTCCTCTCTGAAGAGGGATTCAATTGGACATAGATCATGAATTGTTTAATTTGACATATACTAAGTTGTCAGAGTGGAGAGTCGCAATTAGTTTCAGCAATCTAGTGGAAAAACGTGTGGCATAAAGCTTGTTCCATAAACAAGCCTGGATCACAGAGTTGAAAGCAGCTCTTAAATCAATACATGCTGAATACAAATGTTCCCCCTCTGCCAGGCCCTACTGCCTGGCTGCCAATCAGCTGGCCGTCAGGGAGGACTTACTCAGAAAAAGAGTGAGGCCCAGTTGATGCTGCAGCAATGTGTCTACATCACTATTGATGTGAACCAGAAGAACTGTTGCCACGGTGCCAAAATCAGGGCAATACTATGGTATTTGGGCAAAATCTCTATGGTAGAAGACGAATTTACCATAGAATTTTTGCCAAAATACCCGAGTGTCACCCCAATGCTGCATGATGATGCCACTTCTGGGTCACATCAAAAGTACTGTAAACATATCACTACAATACTGGCTGGGCCTTCCGCCCACTTCCAGTAAGTCCTTCCCATACTCTGCCAGTTGCCTGGCAATCCTACTTATCAAGAGTGCTACTTTCTGAGAAGCTTCTTAAACAGGTCTGGGACCTTTTATTTAAAGATGCCAGAAGAAAATGTCCCCCGCTTTATGTGGGAATCAAATACCCAGTTCAATTTGAAAGCCCACAGTATCTCTGTACTCTGATGGTTTCTAAACTGAGGTGGTTGTATATGATAGCATGCTGCAATACATTGCCCACAGCTCAAATGAAAGGTCATTTCCTTAGGACACCTCCAGAAGAGAGCTTTTGCAACTGTCCTTTGTTGGTGATTCATTATCACATGTGTTTTTCCACTGTCCAAAATATGCCACAGCCTTGTACAGTGGCTTTCCAAATATTCAACTACTTGAGATGTTCATAAATTAAGCTTATTTATAAGTAATTACAGGAAAAAACTTGCACAATTGTTGTAGCTAAATTCAGTTTCTTTTTTGTTTCCAGTTCCTAAATATTCTTTGATGTAAGGCATATGGCTATTAAACCTCAGTAAATTATTTATTGGGGGAGCTGTTATATACTTCCTTTGCCAAAGTGGTTAAAATGCACTTCTTTCAATTAGAAGGTTATTTCCAATGTTATCCTATTAGTAATTGCTGAAAACCTTAACAGTATTTTTTAAATTTAAGATAAATGTTCAGAATTAAAAAAGAAAGTCCTGTGAAGTCCCGCTTCGGCGGGAGGGTGGGATAAAAATCAAATCAAATCAATAAATAAATAATATATTTGTGGGAGGAATACAATAAGTTAGAATATAATTTGTATACTTTTTTGAGAGTTTGTTAAATAATTTTGGAGTTTGTTAAATAATTTTTGCTTCCCTCAAAAATCTTTGTACATTTTGTCCACATGTTACAGACCACACTATATCTGAATTGTCACTTTCAAAAGCTGCTGGACATTTTGCTTTAATACCAGAATATGCTACAGGAGAAAACTGGAGGTATTTTAGAATTGGTCTTCTGCTTTCCTTGTCCTTTGGTAATTGCCTGCATACCACCTCCCTTATATTCTAGGTGAGATACATTCATTTTTCTAAACAGCTCTTTATTTCTAATGACACCATTAGTATGTGTTTACCCTGAGGTCATCTTTATTTCCCATAGTGGTTTTTCCTTATCACTGGTAATTACATGGCTGAAAGACGTAATGAAATTTTAAAAAACACTGAAATTTAAGGACAACATTTACTTTTTCCCAGAGTTTCTTTTACCCTGAAAATAAGCACTATCCTTCCTTCTGATCCTTGACACCCTTTCCCTCCTTAACGTTCCCTTCTCGTACAGCTGAAGGAAAAGACCTTTGTCTCTTGTGCCATCCCAACTGAATTTGAATATCATTGCAGAATTACTAGTTTCTAATTTTCTCATTTACAGGGGTTATGCTTTTAAAAGCAGTGGCAGACAAATATTGCAGCCTAAAGGCCACATACTGTTCAGACATCAGCATCTTACTTCCAGCTCAGCATTATAAACATTGGCCCAAAAACCATGGACTGCTGTGTGGCTGTCCAAAAGGTGACAGGAAATTAAAACCAGCCACTCTTGCTGTAAGTCCACTGTTCAGCTGTTCCTCTGTCAAGCGAGATGGTGTGAAAGCATTCGTAGAAGAAGTCAGCTCCATTTCCAGGGCAATGAGACCATCTGAGATGTCTCATAAGACATAAAGATGTCCTTATTGTGAGGGTCTATTCAAAATTGTTTTCCCAAGTCCAAGGAGAAGATGCTGAGGAGATTACTTTGGCAGAAACTCAGACAGGAGGAGGAAGGCTTAACCCAACGGGTTGAAAGAAGTCAAGAGCCCTTACAATTTAAGATTGAGGCCAAAGCGCGGCTTTTCTGAGCCACAGCAAAACAGATGTGTGGTGGCTGGATCAGACAGATCCCCCAAGCCGCCGCGCAGTTGCTCCCCGGCATGATGAGATGCCGGGGAGGAAGCCACGGGACGCAGAGTGAGGCAGCTGGCTGCACATGTGTGTGCATGCACAGTTTGGCCGGGAGCCTCAAATGCTCCTGAAGACGGGCGCGCCGGCAATCCCACGGCCGCACTTGCTGCGGTGTTTCAGGTAGGTACTGCTCTTTTGTAGGTTCTTTTTTGCTGTGTGTTATTGGCCTGAAGGGATGGATCAGGGATGGGTGCGTGCCGCCTCCCAGATGTTGCGGTGTGATCGCGTCTGTTTGATGTGCCCCCGATCCGTCCCTCTTGCGGGGCAAAACCTCCCATGTGACCGGGTGTCAGCTATGCTGCCGTGAGGGTTGGGGTGTTCATTCTGTATCTTGTTGCTATTGCATTCCTATCCCTGCTGTTCTCCCTTTGCTGAAATGCTTATCTCTACAGATGTGCAGGAGGAGGTTGTGTTGTCTGGAGAACTCCTATGTACCGTGAGAGACTCCGAGTTCTCAGCTTTAGCCACCTAATGGTTGCCTGACTTATCCCACGTGCGGGAGGGTGCCTAACTGGCCAATGCCATGAGGGGGTGCATACGAATACCCTATATCCTATTATGCTCTACTGGCTGTGGCCATTCCTAACAGTGCCTGTGTTACTGCTTCCATAGCTTTGCTATAAAAGTATAACCGTTCCTGAATGCGTGTACTTCGTTGTTAGCTGTGGGTTCTGACACCGGGACTTTTCACTTTCACTTTGTCATTTTCCTGCCCTTTATTTATTTATTTGAAACACTTCTATGCCACCTTTCCACTCATATAGGGTCCCAAAGGTGGAGAACATCAAAACATTTGAAACATTAAAATAGCATTTCAAATAAAGAACATATAAAATATTTAAACAATTCAACAAAACATATAAGTACACAGACACACATAAGAACACAGCCAGGGAGGAGGGCCAATAACAGTCAGTGGAGAATGCTAAACAAAGCAAAAAAAAAAAGTCTTCACTGACATAAGACATACAGGGAGACAGATAAGACTCCAGCCAACAGAGGTCCTCCATTGGGTATCATTGCTTATGATGTACATTTTTATTATTTTAACAGTTCTGGAAGAAAAATTCTGTGGTATATTTTAACCCTTTTCCATTTGATTCTATTAGTTATTTGTCTCTGACTAAGGAAGCTTTGACTCTCAAAAGCTCATAACACACACACCCCAAATCCTGTTGTTCTCTACTGGACTGGAATCTTATTGTTCTACTGCAGATGAACTATTAATTGTTTGTGTTTATACTGAATAGAATTATCTCTTGGATTATTTTCAGACCTTAAGCGGTATCTTGTGCCACAGCAGGAGAAGTTCACAGTAGCCTGATCAAGCTATTTTGAGTATATGGAAACACCTAGTGCTCACTTGTGGAGGTTGCCCTTTCCACCATTTATATCAGTGAGTGTGGCATAGTGGGTTAGTGTGTCACACTAGGCCTGTGGAGATGCAGGTCTAAATTCCTGCTAGCCATGAAATTCCCTGGGTGGCCTCAGGCCAGTCATTCCCTCTCAGCCCAACCTACCTTATAGTTCTTGCTAACTCCATATTTCCTCTGTAAGTTAGTTAGTTTACCTTTATTGGCATTATAATATTTCCTCTGTTATCTAGAGGATAAAATGAGTTAACACAATTTATGCATGAACTTGTGCTCTTCCTCCAAACAAATTCAATTGGATACAAATGGCTATTTCCAGAAGGAGTAATGTTTAAGATCAAAGAGAAGAAGGTTAAGATTGACTCTGTTCTTAAAGCTCAAGAATTTCTAAAGGAGCAGCTGGGAAGGTCAAAGGACGAGAAAAAAAGAAGAGGACAGCAGGTCCAGCGGCGAGCTGAAAACTGGTTCATCTGGCGAGGACTCTTTGTCTGAGCAGGGGCCAGCAGCCCCGAAAAGTCCCTACAAACTGTGGAAAAGAGAGAAGAAGAAGTAAAGGCTGAAGGACTCTGAATTGTGCCTTTGAGAACTTTGGTTCCAGGGGATGATGGGGGGCACTGTTATTGGGCAATTAAATGTAAATGGGGAGGGTTAAAAGTTCTAAAAGATTGACACAGTTCATAAGAAGTACAAAGATGAAAAGTCTGGATGCAAAAAAGCTAGTTGGAGGATCTCCTCTCTTGGGTTTTTAGTCAGTAGTGGGTTCTTTACTTTCTCCCTTATATGTAGTTTTTCCCTTCCCCCTTTCTGTTGTAGTTTTTTGTAGTGTTAAAAAAATCAATAAAAAATCCCCTCCGGGGGCTCAAAAAGAAAAAAAAAGTTAACACAATTTATGCCAAACACAATTTACTCTTTCTTAAGTCCCTTGGAGAAAGAGCAGGATACCAAAGCAATAAATAATATGCTTACGGTGCCATCCTAAACAGTTACACTCCTCCCACTAGATATAAAAGGGTTTCACTCTATTTAAAATTGCACTGTCAGGCTGTTTTGCAGACCAGTTTATATGAACTCATAACAAATTCAATTCTATTATATGTTAGTAATGCCCAGTTTCTTTTCTGATTAGGAAGTTAAGCCTTTCAGGTAGCATCCATTTTTGAAAAAGTTGAGATTTGTGACTATGCTAGTTAAACATATATCTGTTGTCCCAAGCTAAAACAAACATGCAATAAGTTGGTGTGATTTGGTAGGTGTATTTCTTTTACTGCTACTATAGATACCTTAAAACCTGTATTCAGCAGGTTTGCCAAAAATGTGTATTTCTTTTACTGCTACTATAGATACCTTAAAACCTGTATTCAGCAGACTGTAGCACTAACTCCCCTTCCATTTCTCTCTTTGTCTGCCAACAGTTTATTTCCTACCAATACACAAAGAAAGCATTCACTAAATAGAAAGTTATCAACAAAGAATGATAAGAACACTGTAATGGATACTGCTTGGTAAATGCCACTGGCACTTTATCACTCTCTTTGCTACATATCTTTTCCCGAAATAGCTGTAATATTTTGTAATAGTCTTAAAACTGAAAACAATTGCTATGCTGAGTAACTTACAGAAGGCAAAGACAGGTTCACCAACCTCCCGGGGAATTACAAGTGATCTCTAGACAACAGAAATCAGTTCCCCTGGAAAAAATGGCTGCTTTGGGGGTGGACGCTATAGCATTATACTCCAGTGGGGTCCCCAAATCTCCAGGAATTTTCAGACCCAGAGTTCACAGCCCTAGGATGCTGGATACATGTAGAAATGCCCTTTGTGCAGGCACAGTGAGGGTTTTCTCAAGACTTGTTACAGAGAGAAAGCTTTAAGTTTCACCACTGTTCTTTATAGTCTTTGCACTCTTTGTCTGGGTATTACCTGGATACTATCCACCACAGCATACTATAAACAGCAACAGTAAATTTAGCAAGCTTGCATTTTGAGGCACTCCTTCACTACAGAAATAAAAACAGCAAAGAGTTTTAAACTTTTTGGTCAAGTTTACTCTACAGTAAAGGGATTTCTCCAGACTTGCTCCTGATCTGGGGGGAAGGATGGGGGGGCTGGTTAATTTCACCTTTGCATTTGGCAGCCTTGTATAAAAATTGCCTATCTTTTGCAAAATGGTGTATGTAAAAACATCAGTACTCCCCCTCCCCTAAAACTGCATTTGATGGAACTGGATCTAAAGTGCATCTGGGATGGGGGGGAAGTACAATACCCACAGCAGAAAATCAGCAACTTCGTAAATTAAATATAAATGTATGCATATGTTACTAAACCTAATATAGGGTTTTTTTAAATAATGAAGACAATGTAAAATAACTTGCAATATAATAAACAAAAGTGGAACGGCATGTACAGAACAAGGCCTTTGCTAGCTCCTCCATCATATGCCAGCAAAACAACAAAAAAAGCCACTTATGGAAGTCAGGGTACCTTTGGAACCGCATGGAACATAGGGGAATTTCACATTACCCAGTTTCACCTGGTTTCAAGCCGGTAATGATCTGTTTTGAAGTGAACCGGTATAGCGCTGCCATTTCACACATGGCTTTCCCCTTCTGGTAAAGAGCTGGATCTGAAGCAGTTTGCCATTTCAGACTGCACCGCTTTTTCCTCGTCATTTTTCGCCCATGCGGGCGATCTCCGGCTTTTTAAAAAAATGCTTGCTTTAGAGCGCTATAGTGCTATAGCAGTATAACAAAACACTCCATGCATTCCAATGGGATTGATATAATGCTATTCCGCTATAGTGTTATAGCGCTATAGCGCTATAACGCTATGAAGCAAATGTTTTTTTAAAAGCCGGAGATTGCCCACGCAGGCGAAAAACGGTGGGAAAACGTGCATCGGAACCGGGAGAGGAAACTGAGGAGTACTTGGAAGCGGTTGACAGGTAAAACGCTTCAGCCCCGTTTCCTAAACGGGACAGAAGCGATTGTGTATGAAATGACAAATATATTCCGGAAGGGAACCGGTTCTCAAACGGTTCTGTCTGAAATGACAGACCAGAAACCATTTGGGAACCCTTCCTCTTCTGGAATATATCGCCTGTCTGAAATTCCTCATAGTGTGTGCTGAAAGTCAAGGACTGTGCAATATCTTTTTGCACCAAACACAGCAGTACTCCAGAGAAGACAGCAGAGGTTGTGCGGTAGACAGGTCAGATTTCTTTGTTTCCTTCTTGTTGTCTATTCTGCTGCTGCCTCTTTGTTTACCCAGAATGCTAATCTCAAGAACTTCCTTTTGGCTGCCTCTTGCTCTGCATTTCATTTTGTGCACTATATCTCAGACCTCTGTGAGAACAACATGTGCTTTCATAACTCATTCTACAGTTAGATAGCTACAATGCCTATCATTTCACGGATTTCTTTAACAATAAATAACATCCATTTGTGGACTTTATTCTAAAAACAGCCTCTTCTTCCATTGCAGCAGAGACAGTTCCTGCTATAGTACGGGAGTGTGAAACTGGAAATGGTGAATCTGCACAAATCCCCCCCTTTGTTACCCAAGTGGTCTACCTGTGGGTGACCCTCAACCCTTGGGGCATCCCCTTTCTGTGTTAAGAGCACCTCCAGGTAAAATTAAATTAGGGACCAAGGCCTATGTATACCAAGGTTCAGAATTTGGTGATAGGACTTCAGTATGGGAACTGGGAGGTTCCCATGAATAAAGCAGGCACCATAAAAACAATTAAATATAGAGTTAAAATACATGCAAAACATAAAATGGCAATTAAAACATTGGTTAGGAACAAGGGACCACTGAAGGAATGCCAAATAAAAGAAAAATGTCTTCACCTGCTGGCGAAAGATAGCAACAGAAGGGGACAGATGAATCTCCTTGGGAAAAGAGTCCCAGAGCTTTGATGCCATGACTGAGAAGGCCATCTCCCAAGTAACCACTCACCTAATCTCAGAAGGTGGAAGCACCCAAAGTAGGACCTCTGAAGATGACTCTAGTGGTCAGGCAGGTTCATAAGGGACTCAGGTATGTTAGTCCCAGACTGTAGAGAGCTTTGAAGGTCAAGACAAGCACCTTGAATTGTGTCCAGAAACAAATTGTATTTCCCACTCTTTCACATTAATCAGTTTTGCTACCAATAAATAAAATAATTGATAATCTAGTGTTTTGTATCTTAAATAATTCAGGACTGAAATTTTCACTGAATGATACAAATGCCATATTCTAATACTATTGTTCATCAGTATTGTTCATCTAATACTATTGTTCATCATCCCACCACAATTGGTTAGAGTACCAAACAATAACAGAACTGACATTTTCCATTACATAGTTTGTGAATTTTCCATGACTATGTATCCATTTTAAAAACCACTTTTCCTTTATTTAAACATAATAAAAATTAAGAAACTTTTGTATCAGAAATGTATTAGTCAATACACAGTGCTGATATTTTCTCCATTTTATCATACAATTTTGCCCTGTAGCATTCTATAAGGGAGATGATTAATCTGGAAAACAATTTTTCCCTTAGGGTTTAATTAATTTTTCAAATCCTATTAATTCTCTTAATCTATTACACTGCCTCTTTTGAATGTTCAGGAAATGTATTATTTGGAAAGTAGAGGAATACAATCTTGTTGTACTGTCTGTATAGTTTATCTATACAATCTGACTGTAGTATTAATAAGTAAGGTCTTATTTGTGTGGTAAAATATTAAAATTTCCTAATTGTTAGTCAGCATTAAAAGCAGGAACTGGAATCCTAAATTTAATGAGTGTATGATCTGAGTCCGGCAGCACATTTTTATTTATTTATTTATTTATTTATTCAGGTATTTCTACCCCGCCCTACCCCGCAAGCGGGCACATTAGAGACCAACAAGATTTTCAAAGTATAAGCTTTCAAGAATCAAAACTCACTTTGTCAGAAGTAGGACTGGAGATCCCTGAGCCCTTATATAACAGTCATAAAGGTGAGAAAGGTTTTGCAAAGAAAGGAAACTATCTTAAGGAGTGCAGAAGCACCACTGTCCTACCACCTGCAGCATTCTGTTATGCTCTCTAAAATTCTCCTAGGGGTCAATATGGGGGGCACACTGACTAGTGTGGGAGTCTGCTGTTAGATGAAAAAATTGAGAAATATTCCCCATTCTGCAGGAGGAAGTGACCTCTAGAAGTGGGAAAGGAAGGTAGGCTTTAAGCCACTGCCTTAGAACACAAGTAGAAATGTCTGGTGCTATTTTGTCCCGACAGAGCTGTAGAGTGTGCCCAGGGTTTAAATGATTTTCTATTGATTATTGCTGTTTTACAGAAACCTTGGGGAGAAATTCTCTGGGACTTCCCTGGAGAGTTGATAACCTGTTTGAACACTAGACACTTGTATAACACCATGTGGTCTAATTCATTTCTAATTGACATGTTTTTCTAGCCCTTGTTTCAAAGAAAAAGGGAATGTTTGAGATTTATTAAGCAGGTGTTGTGATGTAACCTTTTTAATTAAGAGTTAGGCGCAGGTGTTTCTCCACATTAATTAAGAGTTTAGACGCAGCCAAGTAACACCCTTTGTGTCAAATATGTGATTGATGACTGACAAAGAAAACTGAATTGAACATGACTAAGTGAATTCAATGATGATATAAAGTGAGGAGCAAGAAGGGTATAGAAGCAAGCTCTCAGCTGTAACAAGTCAAACACCCACACTGAATTCTAGCTGTGAGGTGCTCCTGTATTTGAATAAATACTTTTGTTACCCTTTACTGCCTGGATGATTGTTTTCACTGTGTGGTTTATTGGCTAGCCACACAAGTCAAAGAACCTTAGTGCCCTTAGCGCATTGGCAACAGAGCAATACTGACATTGTACCTGAAGTTGTTTAGAAGCATGAAGGATGAATGAATGTGCTATCTTTTCCTGTTTTAGTTTTTATCGAAAACTATAATTTAAATGGAGTTCTATGGCAGTTTTTTCCTTCCATTTTTAAAAAATCTAAGATGTCCAGGGCAGGTTACATTAAAACAGGATAGAGAAGAAGGGTCCCATTGATCATTTTACACATTTTTCAGGCATATCCCAGCATGTTTTTTTTTCCTTATGGAGGAAAGTTACAGGTTCCCAATTATCTTTTTCTTTCATAGGCAGCCTGGGTAGGTTTGCCAACTCCAGGTTAGAAAATTCCTGAAGATTTGAAGGCAGGATTTGGGGAGAAGAGGGACCTCAGTGGGGTATAATATCACAGAGTCCACCCTCCAAAGCACCTATTTTCTCCAGAGGAACTAATCTAGAGGTGAATTGTAATTCTGAGAGATGTCCCAGCCTCACCTGGAGGTTGGCAACCCTAGGCAGGAGGCAACTTTGAGCTGAATAATGACAGAAGGTGAAAGGGTAAAGCAGCCTCTCCCCAACTGCCCTTCTGCAAAAATCAGAAACAACACATTGGCCCGTTCTGCATCTAGCATTCACTCTGTTGTTTTACCAAACCCACACTGGAACAGAAAAAGATGCAGCTCAAAACCACATTCAAATACCCCTGGCCAACTGTACTGACTGCAAAGTCAACCCTGGATGGCCATAAAATGGCCATAAATCTATGCAGATGGTACCATAAAACTGAGAGATCAAACGGCATGCAGTCTGGACACTGCCATAAAATCCCACAATCAATCAAAGTGAAAGTGGCATCCAATATAGAGGGAAATTTCTGTCCCAACTTAGGTTTTGTAAAACAACGGAAGAGGGGAATTTCTGTCCCAACTTAGGTTTTGTAAAACAACGGAAGGACAAGCCAATCCAGCCCCACAGGAGGCAGCCAATGGCATGCCTCCTGGGGGCTGCCTTTGCCTCCTCATGAGGAGGAATGGAGGAAGGGCTGCGGTGCACTTGCAGTACACTCTGGGTGAAGAGTGGGGTATAAATCTGGTCTCTTCTTCTTTTCTCGGAATATCATAGGAGCCTTATTGGTATCTAACAGTCAGGAGGGGCTGTGGGTCAGTGGAAGAGCCTCTGCTTGGCATGCAGAAGGCCCCAGGTTCAATCCCCGACATCTCCAGTTAAAAGGACCGAGCAGTAGGTGATGTGAAAGACCTCAGCCTGAGACCATGGAGAGCTTCAAAGAGGGCCTTTGGCTCAGTGGCTTGGCATGCAGAAGGTCCAAAGTGGGGCTGTGGCTCAGTGGTAGAGCCTCTGCTTGGCGTGCAGAAGGTCCCAGGTTCAATCCACAGCTTCTCCAGTTGAAAGGACCAGGCGGCAGGTAATGTGAAAGACCTCAGCCTGAGACCCTGGAGAGCTGCTATGAGTCTGAGTAAACAATACTGACCTTGATGGACCAATGGTCTGATTCAGTATAAGGCAGCTTCATCACTCTGAGCTGGCAAATTGGCTTAGTCCTTTCAGGTGTTAGGATTCGAACAATCCATTGCAATATGTCATTTGTACCTTCTGTTTTTCTGTTTTAGCAGGAATACAGTGTGACATCCAACCTGATGCTGTGATCTGGGAATTTGACAGCCGGCATGTCGTACATGTCATTGGTTGGTTCTAATGGCATTTCACACAAGTTTGATAGCACAATTGTCTTTAGCGGAAGGTCCAGTGTGTTGACAGGGCCAGGAGGAGTGGCATTGGTTACGATAGGCTGTGGATGGTGCCGGCTGGGATGCGGCGGTGCAGCCATAGTGCCTGCAGGTGGCTTCCAAGTAGGTTCCAGTGGGGGCGAGGGTTAAGCAAGACCCATCGCACATCAGAGGGCCAGCAGGGCTTTGGAGGCCAGAAAACCTGACAGTGGTTCTGTCCACTCCCTTGGCAGGGAAAGAAATTACTTCCATGCCTGGCAGCACAGCCTTACTCATGTATATATGTGAACAGGTTAAACTGAAGCCCTGTTCATGAATACATACGGCCTGCATGTAGGTGCATATACCTGTTTGTAAAACAGAGCCAGTGCGTATAGTTAATTTACAAGGCAAAAGCGCTACAAACACTATTCAGGATTAGTGGAGTTAAAAATAAATAAATAAATAAATAAATATTATACAGGTTTTTAAGTGATACCACATTCTAGATTGGCAATCTCATGTTTTATAGCAAAACCAACTTTTGCTATGATGATTTTCCATGGTATTAAAGAACTAAAGTAAATTAAAAATACCTAGAGCTATTTCAGAATGCACTTGACTTTTAAAACAATGGGGGCCTGTTATTCAAAGAGCTCCAGGGCACTGAGTGAATGAACCAGCTTTTATATTGTTGTTGTGTCCACAGTTTGACAATCCAGTAGATGGGTAACTGGACCAGAGTGGTTCTATTCTGATCAGGAGTCATTTCCTGTGGGAGCGCACAGGAGCGGAGCTCTGGCAGTAAGGAGCCCAGGGGATGGGCACATGTAACAAGCCCCGCCTCCTGCTCCCAGAAGCCCTCAGTCGGGCCACGAGGAGCAAGAAGCAGCCAGGTGAGTTGCAGAGCCCCCCCGCCAACCTTTAGGTACAAGAGCTCCCTCCTCTCTGAAGCCAGATCTGCACGTTCCCGCCCCCCCAAAAAACAGTCCAGTGGAGCCTTTTGGAGTGCCTTTGATGGATACTCTACACGGGCCATGCGGCGGTGGATGAGGGATCGTCATGGCATGTTCCCATGCTGGGCTGCCCGGGTGCGAGCCGCTTACAGTGGGCTATGTCCTGGGGGCCAGGTGCATTGCCCGTCTTATGGCAAGGGTGGGGTTTGAGTTTGAGTGACACCAGGCCTTGACCATGCCGCTTCATACTGATAGGTCTTGTCATTGTTTTATTAATAAATAAAGGGGCCTTTAGTTTCAGATCCCACAGGGATCGAGAGAGCTCTGCGTACGGCCAATGGAAAGCTCTGAAATATTTTAAAGGTTGGTTTGGGCCACTAATTGCCTTACCCCCCGTACAGGGGCAATGGCATTCACCTTTCCAAGAAGGGAAATGACGTTTTCCTTCAGGATTTGCCGCAATGGCTTAAGCTAGTTTTTTTTAAAAATAATTATTATTATTATTAACATCAAAAAAACTAAGATCATGGCATCCAGGCCCATCACTCTTTGGCAAATTGAAGGGGAAGTCATGGAAGCAGTGACAGACTTCACGTTCCTGGGATCCAAGATCACTGCAGATGGTGACTGCAGCCATGAAATTAAAAGACGTCTGCTCCTTGGTAGAAAAGCTATGGCAAACCCGGACAGCATAATAAAAAGTAGAGACATCACCCTGCCGACAAAAGTCCATATGGTCAAAGCAATGGTATTCCCAGTAGTAATGTATGGCTGCAAGAGTTAGACCATAAGGAAGGCCGAGCGACAAAGAATAGATGCTTTCAAATTATGGTGCTAGAGAAGACTCTTGAGAGTCCCTTGGACTGTAAGGAGATCAAATCAGTCAATCCTAAAAGAAATCAACCCTGACTATTTCCAGGAAGGCCAGATCCTGAAACTGAAGCTCAAATACTTTGGCCACCAAATGAGAAGGGAGCACTGACTGGAGAAGACCCTGATGCTGGGAAAGATTGAAAGTAAAAGAAGAAGGGGACGGCAAAGGATGAGATGGTTAGACAGTGTTATTGATGCAATGAACATGAAGTTGAGCACATTCCAGGGGATGGCGGAGGACAGGAGGGCCTGGTGTGATGTGGTCCATGGGGTTGCGAAGATGTGCGACTGAACAACAAGAACAACAGTGTGGCATAGTGTTGGTTTAATACATCCGCTGATGGTTCTCATCATTGTACTGAGTTAGAGATCAAGTTTGTGGACATGGGGGCTGTTGAGCCACACATGAACTACTTTAATGGCACTTGACTTACACACAACCATACACCTAAGTACCTTGGCATTACCCTGGATAGGACCTTGAGTGATAAACACCATCTTATCAAAGTAGTAGCGAAAATATGCATGGGAAACAACATTCTCAAAAAAATTATGTGGTACAACTTGGGGTGTATCTGCTACAACACTTAGATGGTCAGCTTTGGGGTTGGTGTATAGTACTATGGAATATGGTGCTTCAGTGTGGCTCCAGTTCTTTTCAATCTATACAACTCTGATGTTCCCAAGACAATATCTAGGAAGATTGTTATTGAGATGGAAACAGGAGCATTCTGTTTTTCCTGGACTTGGGATAAGCCACCATTTACAGTAGTAGTCAGCCAAAATGTTGATGTCCCTAGCAATGCTCAATTTAAGCTGTGGAGTCTTGTGAGCAGAAATTCTACTGTGTGAGCTACTGGAATTTAAGTTGTGAGTGAACGATTTGGCTACTGCATAAATTAGTTTGCTCTGGAGCGATCCTTCCTGAGCTCAGGCAAAAATGCGTGAGCCGGAGGCTAAAAAACAGTGAGCTAGCTCACTAACTCAGCTTAGAGGGAACATTGGTCCCTAGTCGGTATTTCCTCAGTCCTTTCCATTGATTTGTGCCTTACTGCCATCATAATGTCATTGGCATAAGCAAACTTCCTAGATATTGTCTTGGGAACATCAGAGTTGTATAGATTGAAAAGAACTGGAGCGAAGACTGAGCCCTAGAGTAGACCATTATTCAGTTTCTTTGACTTGCTGATTGACTGACCCATAATTATTTGGAAAGTTCTATCACTCAGCATGTTATTTAAGAGTCAAAATAATATTCTGCAGGGGAAAACTTGTAAAAACTTGTACAGCAGACCATTCCTCCCGGCTGTGTCAAGAGTGGCAGTCAGATTGACGAAAACTGCTGATGTCTTAAGACACTTCTTGATACCCTGCCTCAATGAAAGTTGTTAAGCTACGAACCTGGTATCCACAACTACAAAGGGGTCTAAATTCTGCTTGCTCTGTAGGGACATGTTTGTTAATTCTGTCACTGATTCTGTTCAGGATTAGCCTCCCAAGGAGTTTATAACAGGAGCTCAGAAGGGAAATAAGTCTGTAACTTTCTGTCAGATGTTTTAGTTTTCCAGGTTTCAGAATAGCAACTATCTTTCCTTTCTTGCATCCCCCTAGGAGTCTTCCTGTTTTCATCATGTCAGTGAGAAACTTTGCAAGCCACTTCTTAGTGAATGTGCCATTGTTAATCAGGAACTCATTATGGATGCAGTCAAAGCCTCATGCCTTTCTGCTCTTCATGTCCTTCAGTGCCCTGGGAATCTCATCAGCACTGAAATCCCCTGACAGCTTGCAGTCTTCAGGGCAGGTGCATTTCAAATTCTGGTGTTCTTTTTTTATCCTGATTGTAAAATCTCAGTCCTTCAGAACTTTGGATAGGGATACCTGCTTTGATGTTACCTCCAAATTTCCTCGAAGCACAGGTGGGCTTGCACCTAGTTTTTTCAACAGGCTCCAGGCTTTCCTACTGGAATGCCTGAAATCCAAATTCACAGCTGCTTCGGTCCATTTTTGTCTACACACAGTGTCAAGTTCATGGAGCAGTTAATCTGCTACTTCTGGGTCTTTGCTGTCAAGGAAATTTTGATAAAGCCTCTCACACTGATTGCTCCAGCCTGGAATATATTCTTTCCAGTATTCTTGAGGAATGTGCCTTTTTGCCATAGATATAACAGCTCCAACGAATCCGCGGTAATTATGTGTTGGTACGTGATGCTAATAACATCATATCCTGCAATTTTTGCTCTGTGGCGGGTGTGATTTTCGTTATCAAGATGAGTTTCTTGAACAAGAGCTAAATCTATTTTATTGGCCAGTAACATTTGCGACAAGTATTGGCATTTAAACTTGCTTATACCCTCAATATTCATTTGGCAGATTCAGATGCAGTCTCCTATACCTCTTGTGAAGTAATCCTAAGAAGGACTGTTTGTTTAATTGGTTGATTGTTTCCATGTGTGTAGTGTAGCCAGGAGATCCTACGATTGTCTGGCAGCCAGACATTCTAACTCTTTAGCATGATCCAGTAGGCTTCCCACACTACCTGTATCGGAGTTTCCTTATTTAAATTTTGTTGAAAAAATTGTTTTGTCTCTTCTTTTAATAAATCCACTACAGTTTTGTTATCCAACAAATCTTCATTTATCCTCCATAAAAACTGTTTACTCCTTTCTGTAGAACTCCATAATATAGGATTGTGATCTGAATTACACCTAGGCAAAATCTCAATTTTATGTGTTTTCATTGACAATTCTTCTGACATCCAGATCATATCAATTCTTGAAAAAGAAAAATGTCTATTGGAATAAAAAGTAAAATCTTTCTGCATTGGGTTCCATTTTCTCCATACATCTTCCAATTTTTCTTGTTTGATTAAATCAAAAAAAGTCCTTGGCAATTTACCACTATGTTCGTTGCCCTTTTGGGGTTTTCTGTCCAAAATGTCTATTGTACCATTAAAATCTCCGGCTAAAACAACTTGATCATACGATTGTAGTGGCAATTGTTCTGTTAGTTCTTTAAAAAAATTATCTTTGGCTCCATTGGGTGCGTACAAATTAATCAATAAGGTATTTTTTTGCTGTAACATAAGTTCCACACCCACATATCTTCCCTCCATTCTTTTCTCACATAAATCACAACTCCCTTTTTCTTGTTTAAAGCCGAAGAATAAAATTCCTCTCCAAATAAATTATTTTTTAAATATTTTGCATCTTGTCTTCTAATATGAGTTTCTTGCAAGCATATCACATTACACTTTTGTTTTTGTATCTAATGGTTAATTCTTTTTCTCTTGTTCGGTGAGTTTAGTCCATTTACATTCCATGACAACAGTTTGTAATCCATTGTGCAGTTTGTTTTATAATTATTTATTGATTGATTGCTCAATCCGGCAGAGCTGCTGGCTCTGAGCGATTTAGTTACACGGTTTCACACAAGGGACTAACAATTTCATAGGGGTAAGGGAGGACAGCAGCCGACGGGGGATTTTTGTTCACCTGTAGGCTTCAGACGTGTTCCGGAGGCATTCACTTTTTGGCTTGGCTTGATGACGTTGGTTCTTCCTGGGCTGCTTTGAATTGTAGCGTCACACTGCCACCTCCTGGCCGGATTGGCCCATTACAGGCTTATTAATGCCGAAGAGGTCTTTTTTATCAGGCTTCCAAGCTTACGAGCTGGACATTCCATTCGCTGGCTAACACCTCCCCTGTGGGGGTTTGAGTGGGTGCAGGGGCCTAAGCAGAGGCTTGGCCCTTGCGGCGGCAGAATTAGGTTTAAATAAAGTTCAGCGGCTACGTACGCACCAATCAATAACCCCGGGGGGTAGAGGGGTCTGCAGGATCAACCCTGCGGCCATGTGGCCAGGGATGAGACTTGCAGACTGCCTATGGGGATGGCCATGACGGAGACTCAGCATTGGCCATGTGGTAGTGTTTGAGGGCTCCTGAAGGCGCATCCCAATAATTGGCTCAGCTGAGTTTGC
Source organism: Gekko japonicus (assembly GCF_001447785.1). Taxonomy (NCBI): domain Eukaryota; kingdom Metazoa; phylum Chordata; class Lepidosauria; order Squamata; family Gekkonidae; genus Gekko; species Gekko japonicus. The sequence goes on along the minus strand of NW_015169812.1, from coordinate 470,210 downwards.
AAGCAACTTACAGTTGGCTTCAACCCGGGGCCTTGGTGTCTTGCCTTTTATACGGTTAAGGATGGGGTCAAAGAGACACCAGGCCTTGACCGAGCCGCTGTTTCATGTTTCCCCTCGCCGTTACTTTAATATGTTAATAAAGTGGCCTTATTTTATCCAACCTTGGTTGTCTCTTTCTTCCGTCTGAGGGGGCAATGCAGAATCAGCATTCTTCCAGAGTCTTCCAGTGTGATTCTGTGTAGAGTAACTTCAGTCTAAGCAACTCTGCTTTGGAATCTCTCCTAATTTTTGCACCATGTGCCCAAAGTTGTTGTACTATTCTGCAAACCCCTTTCTGTCTCATCACTAGATGTGTCTTTTCCATTCCTGATTATTTCTGTGAGTGCTCCCTCTTCCTACGTTTCATTAGAGTATTATTTTTGCTTTTTCCTGAGAGGGGAACTTAACATTACACAAACTTTTATTTTCCCCCCCATGCACAAAAGGTTATGAAAGTTCCCCAAAAGAGGGTTTCAATTTGTACAGAATTTGCAATTCTATCTTAATGTAAATTGTTTTCATCTCCATTAATAACTTTTACCCCATTATACTAATGTATCTTTTGCTTGAATTGCAAATATGAAGAACAGGAAATTTTTCTTAATTATTTAAGCAGTTGCACCGATTTGGGGTTTACCCTCAAGAAAATTGCATCCCAGTCATTTGCACAGATCTGGGTTAATTGCATAGAACCCACCTCTCAGTATATCACCCAATACAAACTGCCTATTTCTTTTGCTTGTACAGTTCTCTGCTTAGCTGCACACATCCAAAACATTCATTCCACTCAGTCGAACAAGGTCCAATCATTCGTACAGGCTCCAATTAATTGTATAATTATTCAATTAAAAATTAAAAAAACAACCTTCAGCGTAGACTGAAGTCCTTAAGAGGTTGACTGTTTTCTATGCTTAACCTGTGTACACTGTTCTAAGTCCTATGTTCCTTTCCTCCCAAAGATCCTGTCTTCATGTCTCACTTGAGCGATCCAGAAGTGCATACATTCATGACCCTGAGGAGAATCAACCTCACCTACTGCAGATGCAGAAGCCAATACAAAGCAAGGAAAATGGGATGCTGCTCAGATGCTCATATGCAAAGCTTTTTAGAATCTATTCACAGTGCTCAATGGATAGGTGAACACACTGGATGTTCAGCTCACCAGAGATCATATCTGTCGTACAAGGTGTGTTCGGCTATTGGATGTATTCACCATAAAATTCGTTGCATCACTAGTTTCAGCAGTCTTTCACATCACTAGCTACCTGATACTTTTAACTGGAAATGCAGGGGATTGAATCTGGAACCTTCTGCATGAAAAGCAGATGCTTTATCACTAAACCATGGCCCCTCTTTTAAAGCTCCAGGTCTGCTTAAAGGGCAAAGTCAAAGTATCATATCCCTTTTATTGACTTGGCTCTGTGGCTGTTCTCTGGCCCTCCTTGCTAAAACAAAGATGGCAATATCAGGATGCTTCAGACCATGAATGGCTGGCCTTTTTCAGGAAAGTGAATTTATGAGTGTTTAAATACTTCTAGGCCTTTGATTTGTGGCCAGTTACTACTTTATATTCTTATGGCTGAATTTATTTAATCCTTACAGTCCTCATGACATTGGTTCCCAAGAATGAAAAATAATATGGACTTGGAACTAGCTGGATGATTTCCTGAAATTCTAGAATGCATCCTTGCACGGAAAGGATAGAAAACACAGTTATGGGGGAACACATGTCTTTGATTAATGCATGTATTTTATGTGCCATCAAGTCACTTCTAATTTATGATGACCCTATAACTTAGTGACCTCCAAAACAGCCTATCCTTAACATCCTTGCTTGGTTCTTGCAAACAATGGGCCATAACTTCCTTTCTTGAGTAAATCCATCTCATGTTGGGTCTTCCTCTTTTCTGTTGGTCATGTCTTCTCATAACGTGACCAAAGAACGATAGCCTCAGTTTGGTCATTTTAGCTTCTTTGATTGATACCTATAAGAAAAAAAACATCAACTTCTGTTTTAAGTATTTAGCTGCTCGGATGCGTCCTATCTCGCTCTGATGGGGACGCGCTGAGACCCGGCTGACTGGAGGTGTCTGAGTTCCTCCCAGCCCTCCCCGGGGTCTCTGTAGGAGACCCTCAGCCTAGAGAGCTGAGGAGAGCCTCTTCCAAGGTGACAGCCAAGGAATTGAGGCTCCCCTTATCCCCAAAAGGTACCATCACCGCAGAGCCAACATGGCACTTAGAGACGACCGGAGCAAGCGACCATGATCAAAACCCTAAAATGCTTCCAAAAGATCTCCAGGTCTTCAAACTGAGTTAAGAAATGCTCAGGTGAAAAAGTGAATGGACCTTGGTAGTAATTGGAAGCGCCTAAGACTGAAGCGTGGAGGGAGAGGGATCGAGTATCCCCCCTTTTTTTCTTTAAAGGTGGTTTTAAATCAGAAATAAAAAGACTTAAAGCTAAAACAAATGCATAAGAAGTTAAGCGAAGGCAAAAACTGCCAAAATATACAAAGCGGATCTAAATCACTTAACTTTTGTCTTGTTTTGGGAAACTTACTTCTTGTTGATATTATGGCTGGGAGAGGACGGAGGGCACCGGAGAAAAAACTGGTGACTGGAAATAACATACCAATGACTCCTTCCCAGAACCAGGAAGCAATTACAGATTTTTCTTCACTGTTAGCAAATGCACTGCGCCCCCTAATGGAACAGATGACTAATCTCAACACTAAATTGGACAGTGTCCAAAAACAATTGAATCAAATGGATAAAAGAACATCAGTAACTGAGAAAACGTTGAAAAAAATGGAAAAACAGATGGAGAGCATTAACAAAAGTGTAGACGAAGCAGAGAAGGAAAAATCCTCCGATAAAACGCAATTAATACAGCTCCAGCTGGAAAGATCTACACACACTCTACGTTTCCATGGGATCACTGAAGAGAAAAACGAGGACTTAAAAGAACTTTTGGCAGAATGACTTCCGGCCAAGGCGGCGCGAATGGCGGTCGCTCTCTCGGGTGCTCCCGGAGGCGATCAGCCCACATGCAGATTGGGGGGGTATCCACACAAGTGGAGACCCTAAGGAGCCTTAGACAAAGGCTCCGAACCAGTGGGCGCACCGGGGAGTAGCCTCTTTACTGACCCAAAGGTTGAGAAATTGAGGCTTTCCCCTTGCCCCAATGACCCCACTGTGTTGTGCCCTGAATGGGAACTTAGCAATGCCACCGGACCATCGGAGTGGTAAAGCGATGAACTATAAAAGAGAGAAGATGTCCAGCTACAAACTGTGAGTTGACGATTGAAAAAGAAAAAGTTTTAAGCGCACCCCCCCCATTTGAATAAGCACTTGGGCAGAGGGTGGACTACCCCCCCCCACAGAAAGAGACTGTTTTAACCGAGAGAAGAGGGGGAGGGTGAAAAATTGAAAAACAAAAGTTACCTTTTGGGAGATTTGTTAAAGCGAACTAAAGGGGGTGTTTCCCAAGCTGCGCGGCACGAACTTTTGAAAAGTAAACAATAAAATAAAGATGTCGGGGCAAAAGAGATTCCCGGACAAGCAAATGAAGAAGACAACAGGAACTTCCGGTTCTAGTGCCCGCCCTGGAGAGCAGGCTGTCAATCAACAAGAAAGCAAGATGCTTCGCCCTCTACTGGACCAAATGCAGAAAATCAACCAAACGTTGCTAAGCATGGAAAGTGCACTCAGCAACCAACAGAAACAATTGACTGATACAGCTAAGAAGATGAAGGAAATTGTACAGAAGTGTCTGGTATCAACGGAGGACACACAAAAATCTAATTTAACTCTCCGATTTCAAGGCATAAAAGAGGTGGAAAAAGAATATCTCAGGAGTATCCTGGAAAGTGCTCTGGCACCACTGACAGGCAGGGAAGCGGATCAATTAAGCAAAGAGATGGGTTTGGCCTACAGCACCTACTCCAACTTTACAAAGAAAAATAACCTACCAGCAGAAGTGGTAGTCAAGTTTACTAAGCAGCGTACCAGAGATCAAATTTTGAGAGCAACATCGGCAACGCCTTTGATGATTGGAGAGCAAACTATAAGAATTTTGAAAGATGTTCCATTTGAAATTCGTATGAAGCAGAAAGCTTATAAAGGACTGACCACATTCTTGCGAAACCATCAAATCAGTTATAGATGGTTGATTCCAGAAGGACTTATCTTCAAATTTGAAGAGAAAAGAGAGAAGATTGACTCCATTTTCAAAGCTCAAGACTTTTTGAAGAGGCATGCCAGTTCAGAGGAAGAAGCAGAGCTCGCAAAATGGGAAGTACTGAGCGGAGAAGAAAGCGGCTCAGAGAGGGAGGACAAGAAACCGGAAGAAGAAGGAGCAGTTAAAGGTCCATCTTACAACTTGAGAGATGTAAAAGGAAGAAACCCCAAGACTTGAAGATTTGTTTGGAGAACGCATTAAAGGACTGTATTAACCCAAGAGGACACTACTAAAACTATTAAAAATTTTGTTATTTACAGGTCAAGATGAAGGACGATCAGTCAAACACAGAAAAAGCTGAAGAATTTATTGTTACTAACAAAAGACTAACTTACTAATTAAGATACCACTTTTCTTAATCCCGCTATATACCCTCCCCCTTTCTGAAAATTTTAAAGCAATAAAATTCTCTCCTCTTTAGGAGAGTTAACTATATAAAAAAGAACTTTTGGCAGAGGCTTTGGACCCACTAATGGATTACAAACAGGAAGACCTTGTGAAAGAGATGGATGTAGCCTACAGGATCTACCCAGATTTTATTAAAAAGAATAAACTCCCAGGGGAAATCTACCTAAAATTCATGAAACAATCTACCAGAGAACTGGTGCTAAAATCTATAATGGGAAAAACTGTAAAAATTAAAAATGAAGAGATACAAATACTAAAAGACATTCCCTTTGAAGTCAGGAAACGGAGGAAACTATACAGGATGCTTACTCTTACTCTGAAAAAAAAGGGAATACCATATAGATGGTTATTCCTGGAAGGGAAGAGTTTCAATTACTTGGATAAAAAATATAAAATTGATTCTGTTCCAAAAGCTGAAAAATTTATGGAGCAAATGTTTAATTCGAAATACAAAAAGAAAGAAAAGAACTCTAAATCGGATCAGATGGAAGAAGGAGATGATGAAGAAGAATCCTACTCACAGGATTCAAAAAGCACTACTTCCACATCACCAGAATAATCAGAATCGGAGAAAGGAGAAGCCGCTCCTAAACCCAAGAAAACAAAGAAACGCAGGAAGAAAAGACTCTAGAACAAGAACAATAATTTTTAAAGGCAGAATTTGTATTAAGCTATTAAATGCATATTCTTAAAGCAATAACATATTGAATCAAATTGAATACCAAACTTGTAATATCAGGTTAACAAGCCTTATTTTTAATGAATAAGATCGTGATATGTATTAGCTTTCCTTTCCCCAAACCAATAGATGATATAGTTCAGAATGGTAGTTTCCTTCCCCCATCAAGTAGTGTTTATGTATAAGTTTACCCTTTACCTATTTCCCATAGTCATAGTGATACGGTATAGCTTCCCTTTCCCCCTCCAATTTTTAGTTGTAGTGTTTGTAGTTTTTAGAAAATACAAATTAAAAAATCCCCTTCGTGAAAAAACATCCACTGAAAATAATTGTTGTTGCTGTATGAGGTCATCACTTGTTTCAGCAGAAAAACTGTGCTGAGGTCAAGGTTAGAGACACAAAGGTTTCTTTGTGCCATCCCTTTGTTGTTCTGTGTTCAATTTCATCTTAATCCCAGCCTAATGGGAGAATATACACAGTTTGCTACCACTTTCTGCACTTTCATTTGCATCTGTTCCCTACATTAATACATGTGTATTAGTGCATTGATAAAACACTGCAAAAATATTGATGTCATTATGTTAGCCACATGGTCTCATTACCTGGTGTGGTGATGCCCAAAGAACACAGCCAGTTGAGATTCCAAAAGTAGATAGAACCTTTATTGCAATAAAAAGCAGACCCTTGGGCAGCAAGAAGTTTCCAAGGAGTCTGAAACTGGTGTCTCCACTTTCAGTTTTTATACATTGCTGTAAGCAAACCTTAAAGACATGCGCAGATGTCTGGTATGACATAAATTTCATTTTCCTGGAATATCACTGTCCAACTGACATACATTCAAACATATGGTTTCTCCTTGTAAGTATTTTCTATTTTCTTGGCCCTGTGGTCTGCGGCAGCCCAGTTCTAGTTCATTAAAACAGTACGCCAGACCCTGCACCCAGTTCCCACATCTTCTTTTCCCTCACCAGGTGCTGGCATCTTTTAGTGATGTCTCTTAGCTCAAGTTGCATGCGATGATATATTTTTGGCTTCTTAGAAGAGAACTGCTTTCTGGCTTTTAATAAAAGTTGTGTTAGACAGTTAGCCTTGTTAACTTAAGTTTTACCTGAAATATAAGTATTGCTACCTGGTGTATCTATTATACAATTTTGATATCAGTATAATTTTTTGTACCATTTTACTTTTGTGTACATGAGCATAAGTTGTCAAAATAAACCACAAAACCTCTTGATAAGTTTGTTATGTACAAACACATCATTATTGCCTTTTAACGGGGTTATCAGTGTGCACATGTGAATGATGGTAATGTACGAGCAGGAGTATGACAAGTTCAACACCTCCTCTGTAATGTGTGCAGATATTAACCCATCATGAAAGTATGTGGGTAGTAGATCTTCTTCTGAAGTAGTATCCTCCAAGGGCAACTCCTGTCTGAGGCAGATCTGTAAATCCTATGTTTAAGTCCCGCCTGTTCAAAAAGCCCCTTATTTCCTTGAAATTGTTAATCACAGATTTACTGGAAATGGTTTATGAATTACCCCTGTTTCTTTTGCAGAGATCTTTAAGATTTGAATATTGTCTACTCTACAGTACTTGTGTTAATTTATATTAGAGCTTAATTGTTTGTGATGCTTTTAAGGCCAGGGTTGTTGTTTTTTACCATTTTTTAAAAAATAAATCAGCCATGTTTCCTTGCTCCAATCCCATGATCATTCTTGTCACTGGTTCAAGAAAGAAAATTCTGTGAGATGTTGCTGCCCCCATTTGATGATTGAGAAGGGACTGTGGCTTAGTGACAGAGTACATGCTTTGCATGCAAAGGTCTCAGGATCAATCTGCCATCTTCACTTGAAAGGATCTCAGGTAGCAGGAAAGGTCTCTCATTGCCTGGAAGCCTGGAGGAGACCTAAACTATCCTGAACTAGATACACTAGTAGCCTGACACATAATAAATTCGTTTCATATTCCTTGTTATGTCACATATGGAGATGCTGATTCCATTGTGAACATAGTATGTGGCCAAGAACTGGATTTGCTTTAAATATTGTTTTCTTTTATTTACATTTTTATTTGTTTTTCACCAATTATAAAAGACATTTAGGAAGGGGAGGACATGGGAGAGGGGATAAGACATCAAGTGAATTTCCATCGAGCTTAAATAATAGCTGTTAGAATACAACTTCCATCTTTAACCTTTGTTTCCATACTTCTTTTCATTTATATACTTTCTAAATCTGTAAGTGCTTAAACCAGTCTCTAAAATCTTCTATTGTAATTCTATTGTATTAATTCTTCACAAATTACATTTATTCTAGGTTATAGTAGCTATAATCCATTATTCATGATCTTCCTTTCCACAGTTTCTTTTCGCCCATTCATAAAATGGTGTCCAATTTTCTCTCACATTTTGTTTACTTTGATCTTTCAATGAGTCTGTCAATATATCCATTTCCACTATTTCAAAAAAAATTTTCAAGAGTTCCTCTTTCATTGGTATCTCTGGCTTCTTCCAATACCTAGCATAGATGATTCTTGCTGCTGTATCTATATATATAATTAACTGCTTAACTTTCTTGTGTTTTACATCAGGCATAATATTAAGCAAAAACATTTCTGGTTTAAATGGTATCGGTATCAGACATATTTTTGCATCGTTTCATGAACACTTATCATCATATCTTTATATTTCCACCAAACATGAAAGAAGCTTCCCACCCTTGTCAAACATTTCCAGCACTTATCAGACATTGCAGGGTACATCTTGGCTAATTTCTCTGGTGTTATATACCACTTGTAGAACATTTTATATAGATTCTCTTTAAAAGAAACCAATTTAGTTATTTTTTACATTTGTTTTCCATATTTGCAACCAATAAGCAAGCTTAATATTATAACCAAAATTGTGGGCCCATTTTATCACGCATTCTTTAATTACCTCGTCCTCCATCTTTGACTGTAACAAATACACATATAATTTCTTAATTAAGTTATCATTTGTTTCTCACAGGATTGTATCAAACGATGATTTTTCTGCATAAAATGCCTGAGGTTTATCTTTAGCATATCTAGATTCCAACTGTATTGTTGTCCACCAATCTAACTAAATATCTTGTTTCTCTAGTTCTTGTTTAGACTTTAACCTATCTTCCATTCCTAATAAATCTTCATATCTAGCTACCTTTTCCATATTCAATAATGCAGGTTGAGTAAATGCTTCCACCAGAGAGACCCATTTCAGAATCTTCACATATATATTTTGTCTGATTCTTTCCCATACTGACAACAATTTTTTCCTTATCAATTGGTTTCTAAAATATTTATGATTATCCACTTTTTGGTACCAAAGATAGGCGGGGCTTCAGCGCAGCACCTTTTGATCTCTTCTCAGAGCTTTGTTCTTGAAAGAGAGCTGAACTGCACAGTTTATAGATCCTGGGGGTAGCCAAGATCTACGGAGACCGTAGGGGAAGGGTCACTGAAGCAGTGGGTGCAATGAGGAGGCTCTCCCCAAGTGGAAGCTGTAAGGATTGAGCCCTCATCATCTGCCCTGAAGCACAGACTGATGTGGGAGCCATTTTGGCACCTAGCTGTAAATGCCTGTGAGAAAGAGGAGCGAACTGATGAAAGGCGACTGTTTTGGAGGAGTTTGTTTCCGGACATCCTAAATGAGTAAGTTTGATTCTTGCTTAGCCACCCTCCCTTTCCTCCCAAAGTCCAGCAACTCAGGTTTAAATTTTCAAATCAATCTCAAAGTTTCAGTTTTCTTTAAGTTATTTCTCTCCCCCCCCAAGAAAGTGGCTTTCAATTTAACAGAAGAGGGGAGAACAGCATTTGCCTTTTTAGCTAAGAAGCTTGGAGTCTTGCAGACATCAATGCAACAAATTGCACAATCTGCTGAAGCCGCTATAGAAGCCTCAGCCAATAATCAAGAAGAAATAAAAAGCCTCCAAGACTCAGAGATATGGGTGAAAGAACACATTCTCTTGCTGGAGCACAGAACAAGAGAAAAATTCCTGAAATTCCGCGCCTTCCCCGAACAAGCAGAAGGCTCTGCTGAACTTACCTCGTTTCTGGCAAGCTGGTTAACTGAAGTAATTGATTTTGATGATGGTATAGAGCCTATGCTAATCCGAGCCTATCGATTAGGCCCCAATGTGGCAGACAAATGACGTGGCCCAAGAGATATCCTAGTGGAATTTTTAGATCTGAGAATTAAGAATCGGGTGCTCCACGAAATTAAAAGTGCAGGAAGCTTCAAACATAACGCTGATGACATACACATCTTCCCTGATGTTCCTCCTGAGACCCTTCAGATAAGAAGAAACCTTAAACCCATAACAGCTCGACTTACCGAAGAAGGCATAAAATATCGCTGGGCCACGACTGGATACCTTCAGGTTTGGTTCCGAGGTACCCTACACTAAGCTATTGATCTGGAATCGGGGGCTGCGATGTTAAAAGCATTAGGCATGCAACCCACAGAAGAAATGGAGACCGACCTAGCATCCATCCGCAAAAGCAAAAGGCAGGACCAATCCACCCCACATCGTTGGAGTAAAATACCCACACGGAGGAGGATGAACTTTTAAATGTTTTCCCAGGTTTTCAGTTTCCATTTATATGCCTTTTAAATGTTTAATATGTTATTTATGTAACTTGTCAAGAATTTAATGAAACACGAGAGGTTGGGAGGGAGTCTTTTTGGGCACTCTCTATGATCCCTTTGTGTTTGTGATACGTTTAACATATTTAAGTTGTTTACTAGCACTAGTCTCAAAAGTTGAGCTCATAAAGTTCAGTGGGAACCTTTGGTTCCCTCACTGGGACAGTGGGGAGGGAGAGGGAGGGGGGAAACAAAATGATGGGGTTTGTTATAGTTGTAGTATTGGAAAGTTAAGTTGGACAGAGTTTCAAGAATGCAAGTATCTAAATACATTAAAACTGAGGGTGTATAGTAGTAAAGAAGTTAGAGTGTTAAAAAAACCCACAACACTTATTAGAGTGGAATAGTTTGGGGAAAACTTTTACAGCTTCCAATGCAAAGAAGAAGAAAAGACGTCTAGTAACATATATTAAGGAGAAACTTAACCCAAAACTTATTTATGCCTCTGAAAATGGTAGAATCTTGATAGTTGAAATTCAAAGAGAAGGGAAAAAAATTCTGGTGACCAATATTTATGTACCAAATGATCACTAAGAAACTTTTTATAAGGATTTGGAACAAAAATGAGCAAGTTATGAATATGAAGAGCACTGTTTGATCGGAGACTATGATGCAGTCTTTGATAAAATACAGGAAACAAAAAAAATCTGGAGCACTCTTGCCAAAGATGTTTTTACAATTGGGCAGGGCTCTTTTTGTAGCAGGAACTCCTTTGCATATTAGGTGACACACCCCTAATGTAGCCAATCCTCCAAGAGCTTACAGTAGCCCCTGTAAGAAGAGCTCTGTAAGCTCTTGGAGGATTGGCTACATTAGGGGTGTGTCACCTAATATGCAAAGGAATTCCTGCTACAAAAAGAGCCCTGGCAGAAAAATATAATTTGGTTGATGCATGGAGAACAAGAAATTCCATAACAAAGGATTATACCTTTTATTCTCAAAGACACAAATTGTGGTCGAGAATTGATATGTGTTGAGGAATATAGGAGGAGTGGATATTTTACTGAAACCTTTTACAGATCATAATCCTGTATTCTTAAAAATGACTGGCATTTCTAAGGAAGTTAGTTGGAAGCTGAATATACAACACTTGAAAAATGAGAATTTTGTGATGGAGACAAAAAAAGAGTTAAAATTATTTTTAAAGCAAAATATTCAACCAGACTTTTCTATAAATACAGTTTGGGATGCAAGTAAGGCCTTCTTCCAAGGAATAGCAATCAAATTTGCAGCAAGACAAAAGAAGTACAGGTCGAAGAAATTTCAAGAATTGAAAGATCAACTAAAAAGAAGGAAGAAAAGCTGAAAAAAATACCCAACAAACATTGAGTTGAGAATGAAAATACAATTGATACAACATCAGATTAATGTGACATTATCTGAAGAAATCGCTAAGAAAATTAAATTTGCAAAACAAAACTATTTTGAAAATGCTAACAAATCAGGAAGATGGTTGGCATATAGACTTAGAGAAGAGAGAGAAAACTGCTAAATACATGTGTTGAGAGAAGATCATCAGATCTCAGAAGGTAAGCAAAGTCACCAGGGGAGACCAGGGTCACTAAGTACCAGACCACCTCACATGTCTCTTGAGAAACCTTTATAAGGGTCAAGAAGTGACAGAACTGGATATGGAACAACTGATTGGTTTAGCATAGGAAAAGGAGAACGACAAGCATGTATATTGTCACCCTGCTTATTTAATTTATATGCAGAGTACATCATGCGAAATGCCGGCCTGGATGAATCACAAACAGGAATTAAAAGACGCCTGCTCCTTGGGAGGAAAACGATGGCGAACCTTAACAGCATGATAAAAAGTAGAGACATCACCCTGCCAACAAAAGTCCATATGGTCAAAGCAATGGTATTCCCAGTAGTAATGTATGGCTGTGAGAGTTGGACTATAAGGAAGGTCGAGCGCCGAAGAATAGATTCTTTTGAATTATGGTGCTGGAAAAATCCCCTGGACTGCAAGGAGATCAAATCAGTCAATCCTAAAAGAAATCAACCCTGACTGTTCCCTGAAAGGCTAGATACTGAAGCTCAAATACTTTGGCCACCAAATGAGAAGGGAACACTCACTGGAGAAAACCCTGATGCTGGGAAGGATTGAAAGAAAAAGAAGAAGGGGATGGCAAAGGATGAGATGGTTAGACAGTGTTATCGATGAAACGAACATGAAATTAAGCAAACTCCGGAACACAACGGAAGACAGGAGGGCCTGGCATGATGTGGTCTATGGGGTCGCGAAGAGTTGGACTTGACTGTGCGACTGAACAACAACAACAACAACAAACATTACGTTGTCTTCCAGGCATTTGTGGTATATTGCTGTAAGTCAATCTGGACCTGGCACTCTGTCTTCTTTCAATTTCTTAATTGCTTGGGTGAGTTCTTATATCGTAATGTTTTGATTCAGAAACACTTTATTATCATCTGAAAACTTCACAGTAAATGTATCTTTTATGTATTCTTCCATTCATTCCAGTATTAATATATCCTTTTTCATAGAAATTTGAAAAAAATAAATTGTTCTTGAATCTCTTTCTCAATGAAGGTAAGTCTGTCTTTTTTTTGTACTCCTGTTATAGTTCTTTTCTCAGCCTCTTATTGTAAGCAATATACCAAGTATCTCCCAGGTTTATTAGTGTTCTTTAAAAAAAATTCAGTTCTCCTGCATATCTTCAGATTCCAACATATTTAGCTGATTTCTTATTTTCTCAATTTCATTTAGGGATGCCTTTTTAAAAGATTGTATGTGTTGTCTTTCCAAATTCTGGATTTTTTTCTGTTAATTCTTTAACTTTTTCAAGTTTTTCTTTGTTTTCCTTGGAAGCAATTGCCATAAATTTCTCTCTCATATGAGCTTTGCTGGCTTCCCAAACTGTTGCTACAGGGATATCTGCAGTTATCATTTAATCTGAAAAAAAATTCTATGCCTTTTGCACTTTTTTATATCTTCTTGTAATAGTAAGTTGTCATTCAGTCTCTATCATCTATTTTTATTTTCATACCCTTGCCAAGTTATCATCAGTGGACTGTGATCAGAATATATCTTTGGTTGAATCTCCACATCTTCCAGATTAAGTTTTGGATATCAACACATACCAATTTCTAGATTATGTTTGGTGTCTATCAGAACCCGGCCTCCCGGCATTGCTGGTGAGGTCCGGGGGCTTTTTGCCGCCTCGGAGGAACCGAGGCAGCAACAGTAGATTGACGCGCTGCGTCATGACGAGGACAGGGTGGGCGGAGCCGGCTTGGCAAACTGCCAGGCTCCACTCCCTCCCTGTCAGTTGGAGACTTGTGCTCGGCAGCATTAACAGCTCCGAGCACGCTGGGAGAGAGGCTTTAGGCCACAGAACAGAAGCTCCAAGCACGACGTTTGCCGGCTCTGTTGGCTCCGGGCTCAGTTTTGAGCCTGAAGTCAGCAGCGGGGGTCCGGGGGCTTGGCCGTGCAAGCGTGCAGCCTGTCAGTTTCCTCTGGGCGCTTCTTCCCCATTACCGGCGGCGGCAAGAGAGACCGGGGCGCACTGACAGCCTGTAGAGAGCGGGGAAGCCCTGAGTCGGCTGCGTTGCTAGCGGGAGCGCAGCGGCATGGGGGGGATTGGAGGCTCCTGTCGGCGGCTGTCTTTACCATCGCCTGCGCTCCTTAAACGCGGTGTTTTTACTGACGGAGACTGCGGTCGTGCTGAGCGGTGCCTGGGGAACGTCGGTCTGTCACTGGAATCCTTAGAGGGGCTGCAGCGGGAGTTTAACAAGAACACATTTTACATCTCCTGGCCTTAGTGTTGCTCCCCCCCTTCCCCTGTAGTGCAGCGGGTGAGGCTGCTGGGGCCCCAGTTGTTCTGTCCTTGTTTCCCTGGCTGTTCATGGGACGTGCTGGATTGGGCATTAGGCGTTCATAAGCTCTGCCCCTGCAGGGGCCCTATTAAGTGTGCATAGGGACGGTTGGTAGGTTGGTGGGAGTCCAGGGGCCCTTTGGAGAGAGGTGCTGGGTGGCAGTTGGTCTGGCCGGGTGAGGCAGTTACCCTTTCCAGCGGCCTGGGTGTTAACGGTCCCCTAGTGGTGGTTGGTTGGAACTGCTGCTTTTTTTCCTGTCAGAATTCTGAGGGGGCCATTTTGAGTGTGGCACTACAGCGGTGGCCATCTTGGTGGTCCTGGGATTAGCAGCCATTTTGAAAAGTTCATTGGGCAGCCATTTTAAGTTGCTTCTGTGTGGCCCCCTTTAAGTTCGGCCTTGAAATTAAATTTGGTTGTCATCGTTGCTGTGCGCCCGCTTATTAAGTAGATGGCACCAAAGAAGGGGAGAGGCCCTTCTAAGGGCAAGCAACCAGCCCTAAGAGACCTCAGAAGCCCCCAAAGCGACCCACTCTCCTGGACTCTTCCGCTGAGGATGAGCAGGAGTTGCTGTGCGCCCGCTTATTAAGTAGATGGCACCAAAGAAGGGGAGAGGCCCTTCTAAGGGCAAGCAACCAGCCCCTAAGAGACCTCAGAAGCCCCCGAAGCGACCCACTCTCCTGGACTCTTCC